>NC_141027.1:21162500-21282500 GCF_052040795.2 Danio rerio
TCTATGCATAAAATACTCAAATGACATTTTTTCAGCATTATGCATCTGGAGCACACCTTCTGAAATTTTGGATCTCTCAATGTAATAATCTCAACTTTCTGAAAGAGACAAATCGTGGTTAACATCTCTGTCTTGACTTGTTCTTTGATAACACTGAATAATAAAGACACAATGGATTAAGAATAAGGGCTGATTCACAAAGTTTTTCCAGTCCAATGTGCTACTTTTCATTATTTTTCAATGTAAATGTGCCTGACTGAAGTGCATGATCATTCCTCGCATCTCACGTCTTTTGACATGATGCACACAAGCATTTTTAGACGCCATGTCAATTTTGTTAAACTTTTGCATTCAGTGTCACTCATCAGTATCAGTTCCAAAGCAGTGGACCAATCAGAAGAGGTGTGTCAAGTTTCTATTTACAGGGACTCAGTGGCTTTGTCCTGATAGCCTCATGGTCTATGCAAAACATTATAAACATGCAACATTTATAACTAATTTTAAATCCCTTACTCATAATTGCGTGTTGTATACTAGAGTAGGTTGATCTGCTTCGTCCATATGTAGGCTTAAGCATTGGCATATCTTTGTTTACAAATCTATATTGGGTTTACTCCCATCGTATCTACAGAATTACATTTGTAAACTGTCCTTTGCTTTGGCCTTCACTCACAGGATATTTATTTACTGTCTGTTCCTTGAGTGCGGACTGAGATGGGAAAAAAGACTTTTAAATATGCAGCACCTTTTGCATGGAATAATCTACAAACAAAGTTGCAGTTTAAAGAATTGATTTCACTAAATGCTTTTAAAAAGAGTATAAATTGTTTAGTAATTGAAACACAGTCTTGTAGATGTTTTGAATAGTTTGTTTGTCAATGTGGGATTCATGTAAACTGTCAAATTTTTTTTTTTTGTTTTGTTTACATGTGACATCTGTACTGCCTAATCTTGGCCAGGACGCTCTTGTAAAAGATTTTTAATCGCAGTGTGTCTTATGATACGGTTTTAATCACAGTGTGTCTTATGATAAGGTTATGATTAAAATAATCCTGAGCAATGCATCTCACAATTGTTGACTTGAAGATGGGTTTTATGTGAAGAGCTTCTAAGAATGCAGATTCTCAAAAAAATCAGAATTAAAAATAATTTAATAAAAGTGTACTTTATCTGCATTAAATATTTAGTTTGCCACTTTTTGAACATAAAATAAATTTAAAGTAAAAAAAAAAATCTGCCAATGCAGTAAGACACTTTTTTATATCCAGTCTTATATCCAGATTCATAAGACAATCTACAGGTACTGAAGCAAGGTGAAAATTCCCAAAAGAAACCCCAAAATAAAAAATTCTGTCATTAATTACTCGCTGTCATGCTGTCCAATCCCTTTATTCATCTTTGGAACACAAAATAAGAATATGTTTTACTATTTCAAGTACAAAACCTGTAAAAAAAAAAAACTGTAAATGCAAATTTGTTTGCCTTTGACTACCATATTACATCAAGGTGCATTTACTATGGGCATTACGACACCTGCGTGTAGGGTTGAAACAATATACCGGTATGACGGTTTACCACGATTTGAACGTGCACGATTATCATACCATGAACAATTGCATATCAACGGTTTTAACCCTTAAAGACCGAGACAGCCGCCCGCGGCTAAAAATAAGTATTGCTCTTAAATGTTTAATAACTTTTGATCCGCTGATCCGATTCATACAATTCAAAGTTTGGCATAAAGAAGAGAGTCTCAGCTTTCCAGTGCTGTATCACATAACATTCACGGACGTTCAGAGGCTCCGGAATCAGTGCGGTTACGTCATCAAAATTTGACAACGCTGATTTGACAAAGAAACGCTCGTCACTGTGTCTCCGGACAAATCAGACATGATACATTGATGCATTGTCCCTCCTTCATGCCCAGATTGGTTCAAACTCGCTATATCACAACCAATAAGCATAGGTTTCGCTTTTGTTTGTGGACCAAGCTTTTTGAACAACACAGAATGAGAGATAGGCATACATTTATGCGCGGCTAAATAAAACGCAAAAAAAAAAAAGTTTTTCATGAAATAATTCTCATACTAAGTACTTTTGCATGCACAGCAGCACAGAAACATGACAAAACAGTGACACAGCAAAGACGAACTGCTGCTCTTGCTGTTTTCAAAAGACGCAAATGAAGATGCAGCTGTTTGTCTGCATTGCATACAACCACATCCAAATCCATATCGATAGACAACCATATCCATGCTGGCACATAAAACCTAAGGATGTTCCATATTGAATCTAGTTTCGTTATGTAACTATTTATAGTATAGTAAATATTTATATCTATTTTTTACTGAGGATTTGCACCATGTTTATTTGGACTTTATTTGGACTTTGACACATTATTTATTATTTTCTTATTTTTATTTGTTCATTGTAAGTGGTGTTGTTTATAGTAATCAAAAATATATTATTTGGAAAAAGTCAAATTTGCTTCACTGTTCTATTATTTTGTAACATTTGTAACATACCGTATACCGCGAAACCGTCAAACCGTGGTATTGTTTTAGACTATTATCATACCGTGAAAAATTCATACCGTTACAACCCTACCTGCGTGTTACACCACCGTCTCTAATGGCCATATGTTGTACTGCCCATAGTAAATAAACACTGACAACCTGACCAGGAAGAGAAGAAAGTTGTTTTTACAGTTTGTTTTGTGCACAAAAGTGATTACAGTTCAATAGGGAGTGTTTTTGGTTTCGTTTCTGAACGATTGCTGTCTCAACAATCTGATTTCATGTAGGACATGTTCCTCGGATATAATCTAAAATATTAATTTGTTATTAAATGAAATTATATTATATTATATTATATTATATTATATTATATTATATTATATTATATTATATTATATTATATTATATTATATTATAGCGACGCAGTGGCGTAATAAGTAGTGCTGTTGCCTCACAGCAAAAAGGTCGCTGGTTCGAGGCTCGGCTGGGTCCGTTGGTGTTTCTGTGTGGAGTTTGCATATTCTCCCTGCGTTTGCGTGGGTTTCCACCGGGTGCTCCGGTTTCCCCCAAAGTCCAAAGACATGCATTACAGGTGAATTGGGTATCCGCTGCGTAAATACGTGCTGGATAAGTTGATGGTTCATTCCACTTTGGCGGATTAATAAAGGGACTACGCCAAAAAGAAAATGAATGAATATTATATTATATTATATTATATTATATTATATTTTATTATATTATATTATATTATATTATATTATATTATATTATATTATATTATATTATATTATATTTTATTATATTATATTATATTATATTATATTATATTATATTATATTATATTTTATTTTATTATATTATATTATATTATATTATATTATATTATATTATATTTTATTATATTATATTATATTTTTATTATATTTTATTATATTATATTATATTATATTGAACGGAGGTCTCAGGAAATTGGATTGACATGAGGATGAGTAATTAACCACAGTTTTTGGGTGAACTAACCCTTTAAGCATTGTTTTTTATGTAGATCTTTCTTTTTAGAAGGTTTTCATTTCATTACTGGAACTCAAATCATTAAACACTAATTAAAAAACTGATTAAGAACTCGTTTGTTGCAGTTGTGTTGATTCATTTACGTACTTCCTTATGCATGATTAGTAAAAAAAAATCTGTTCTTTTCTCTCACAGCTACATCAGACGGGACGCGTCAGGGGCTGGAGAGCATGAGAGGAGGAGTTTGCGCTACACAGGGCATGAAGGTGGTGCTGAAAGTGGGACAGAGTGAGTAACACACACGCACACACACTCTTGGGAGCATATCGGCAGACAAAGCCAGAGGGTTGCTCACCTGAAACAGTTACGGATGCTGGATCTGCAGAAAGCGGAGGCTCAGTAAAGCGTTTCTCTCAGCGGCACACATGACCACACTCGTGACCAGTGGCTTTTGTTTACACACAACACATACTCTGTGTCGGCCTCTTGTTAGTTTACGTTATTAAACTCTGGAAAACAGTGGTAAGTGAATCCCAGCAGACTGTGGACACAACTCTTTGAGCCGTAACAGTACACCACAAACACACACACACACACACACACTCGTGACTGTTTAGTTTTGTGTTTAGAGTTGTATATCAGTCATGCCTATCAAACTCTACTGCACAAAGGAAGATGATTCAATACAGCACAAAGGCTTTGAAACATTTTGTCGTTCTTTTCCCGTTTCTTATGGCTGTGATTTCTTTTCTTTTTTTCCCCACAAACATTTATTGACTTTCCCTTAAAAATGCCTTTATGTTTCACTTTTTTCCTACTCTCGCTCTCTGTAGTTGTTATCTGCTTCGTGGCTGAAAGGTCACGTCTGTTTTGTTTGTCATCTAAATAAAAGCCGTTTCGGTTGGCCATATCTGATGAGATGCGTCTGCGCACACACAGGCTGTCATGGCATTTTGACAAGTGTGACAGCTCGCCATAAGCTCAGAGATGACCATGTGTTTGTGTGAAATGTCTGTCTGCTGTCTGAAGTGTTTGTAACCTCAGCAGTCGCACCTCAAAAGAAGCATTTTATTATGAAACATCTTAAAATACCATATTCTATACGTTTGCATTTATTTGTGTGTGTTTTCTAAAGTTGTACACTTGTTGGACAGTTGCCCTATTGTTTACCCTCTCTTTTATTTATTTATTTTTATTTGCTAATATAGCTGTTAGACTTATAAATATTATCTCCCTAATTATATGTGAAGATGTTTGTATATGATTTAGTGTTAACTAATTTAGCTTGACACCAAAAGCTTGAAAGTATTTTTTTTTTCATTTATTAATTTATTTTCCTTCAACTTAGTCTCTATCTCAGAGGTCATCACAGTGGAATGAACCGCCAACTATTCCAGCATGTTTTTATGCAGCGTATCACCCTTCCAGCTGCATCCCAGTACTGGGAAACACCCATAAACATTCATGCACACAAACATACACTACAGCCAATTTAGCTTCCTCAATTGACCAATACCGCATGTCTTTGGACGGTGAGGGAAACTGGAGCAACTGGAGGAAACCCACATGAGCACGGGGAGAATATGCAAACTCCACACAGAAATGCCAACTGACCCAGCCAGGACTAGAACCTGCAACTTAGATCCTGCTACAGAGCTACCCAATGAGCCACTGTGCCACCTAGGTGAATTGGGTAGGCTAAATTGTCCATAGTGTATGAGTGTATATGGATGTTTCCCAGAGATGGGTTGCAGCTGTAAGGGCATCCGCTGCATAAAACACATGCTGGATAAATTGGCAGTTCATTCCGCTGTAGCGACCCCAGATTAATGAAAGGACTAAGCCAAAAAGAAAATGAACGAATTAATGAATTTCATTCTAATAAAATTAATATTCATGCAAAAGATTGCTTAAATTATCTTAGCATCACTCCAGTTGCGACTTTAGACTTTTTTCCAGTTACATTTATTTAGAATAATATTTATTTAGAACAATAATTGTATAATAACAATAATGCTGTTATTTACTTATAATTATATCTTTTTTTTGTTTATAATATATATGTATAGTTTTTTTTGAAGGTGTGCCCCTGAGCTTTATGTCTAGCAACGCCTCTAATTGTTGTTCAGATATTACTGAAGCTCTCAATTATTACTAATAGTTTATTGTCAACTCTGAAGTACATTTTTTCTTTGCTACTTGACATTGATTTGCAAAATGTGATACTTTTTGTATTCAAAATTCTTGAATAAATATAAGTTCAAAAGAAGAGCATTTATTTGAGCACTAAATCTTTTAAGACATGCACGCTGTTAATTACAGTTTTGATCCATTAAATGTGTCCTTGCGGAATGAAAGTATACATTTCTTGCTTTTCAAAACTAAAATACCATTTAGTATGTCTCACTACATTTTCCTCTGCTGAATGACCGATCATGAATCACAGTGCTGCATTGAAAAGCTCAGAATACAGACATGTATTTGTTATGCTGATATTGTATGCAGGTTAACCGAACCATTATTATTACTAAGCTCTTTCTCAATGGTTTGTCCACAGGTCCATATGGTCTGCCAGCCAAATCTCCCAAACCTGACTCCGCGGGCCGTATCAACAACCCAAACCCAGGTAAACACAGCTGCCTTCGGTATCACGAGGACACGGCTCGTCCCAAACACACACAACATTAATAAAAGAACAGAACTAACGAAAGGAACAGGGGAAGCGAGCGACAGATGGATGGAGAGAAACAGGCGTCTTGGCACTCGGGTTCTCTTTGATATATTCCACCCTTCTGTTTGTTCTCTCCTCCTCACGTTCCCTCAATTTTCTCCTTCTTTTTCTCCATTTGGCGTCCTGCGTGGAGGCCCGGAGCTGCAGACTGCAGGCAGAATGCGGTGAGGGTAATGACCGCACGGGGAAAGATAAAGGATGAGAGGAGGAGAGAGCCGTCGTTTCGGAGACTTATTAATGCCATTAGTTTAGCGGCCCGAGTTTAGTTGGTCCTGAGAGGAAGAAAGACAGTAAATGGGAGGGAGAGGAGGATGATTAGTGTAGGATGATGGAATGAGAAAATTACTCACACTCTTTGTTTGCACGGGTTTGACATTTGGGAGCGCGAGACTGGAGCCTTGTGTCTTGTGCTGCTTTTACTTTGACATTCAGAAACAAAATAATGCAGAACAAGGAGAGAAACAAGGAGACATTATCTATCTATCTATATATCTATCTATCTATCTATCTATCTATCTATCTATCTATCTATCTATCTATCTATCTATCTATCTATCTATCTATCCATCCATCCATCCATCCATCCATCCATCCATCCATCCATCCATCCATCCATCCATCCATCCATCCATCCATCCATCCATCCATCCATCCATCCATCCATCCATCTATCTATCAATCAAACAATCTATCTATCTATCTATCTATCTATCTATCTATCTATCTATCTATCTATCTATCTATCTATCTATCTATCTATCTATCTATCTATCTATCTATCTATCTATCTATCTATCTATCTATCTATCTATCTATCTATCTATCTATCTATCTATCTATCTATCTATCTATCTATCAAACAATCTATCTATCTATCTATCTATCTATCTATCTATCTATCTATCTATCTATCTATCTATCTATCTATCTATCTATCTATCTATCTATCTATCTATCTATCTATCTATCTATCTATCTATCTATCTATCTATCATCCATCCATCCATCCATCCATCTGACTGTATGTCTCGTTCTATAGGTTATTATCCATCCATCCATCCATCCATCCGACTGTATGTCTCGTTCTATAGGTTATTATCCATCCATCCATCCATATAGATACATATATAGATGGATGGATGGATGGATGGATTGTCAGATAGATTAAACCAAGAAGATTTATTAATCCGAGATTTTATCTATCCATCCATCCATCCATCCATACATCCATCCATCCATCGATTGAATGCTAAAATGATAGATAGATAGATAGATAGATAGATAGATAGATAGATAGATAGATAGATAGATAGATAGATAGATTCATTCATATCCATAGAATGCTCAAACGATAGATTGCTAGATAGACAGACAGACACGCAGAACGACAGGTAGACATAAAGAAACAACAGCAGCACACATCCATATATGTATCTGTTTATAGCATGATAGAATACTAAACAGATAGATAAACCGACATGACAAATTAAAGACCCACAGATGGACAGTTGATGGAGGGTGTAGGTGAGTTTGGGGGCTGCAGGTCATTACGAGCACAATAACACGAACAGTCAAAAAGACACGGAGCGAAGGAGGAGGTGGAGGAAAGGAGTGAGGGATGGAGAGACAAAACGAGAGGAATTGTGTCAAGAATAATGATGGGCCAATTGAGAGGGCCTGCAGACAGATCCCTGTATTTCCGATTATTCCCGCTCTCGGCAGGGGCTCTCATTGTCTCCCGTAGAGATCACAACTGCACACAGACACACACGGACACACACGGACTGAAACATCAGCCATGTCCTGCACTAAGCAAGCACAATGGTCATTTGTTCCATGACTTGTTTTAAATGTGTGTGTGTGTGTGTGTGTGTGTGTGTGTGTGTGTGTGTGTGTGTGTGTGTGAGTGTGTGTAATCAAACCCGTTGTACCGTTCTAATCTGCGTTTCCCATTGCTAGTGAGCTTTAGTTTACCTTCTTAGGAAAAGTTCACACAAAAACTGAAAGTGAAGTGAAATATAAAAAGTGAGATCTTGAAACTGCTTGATGGATATCCCAAGTGATGTTTGATGGAGCAAGTAAATTTTTTTACAGTATTTCCTATCTTCTGAAGAAAGAATTTTATGAAAATGTGGGGCGAGGGCGGGGGGTGGGGAGGGTTCTGCCCTTTAATAGTTGGGAAATTGTTTGCTCTGATCTGTAAAATGTTAAAAAATATTAAGAATTCAAAAATACATATAACCACCTCATAATAATGCATACTTGCACCTAAAAAATTAATTAATTGGTTTGAAACTGGCAAAGAATGCCAACAGACAGTGTAAGTGTTAACAAAACATGATTCTTTAAAAAATACGTTTGTAGGTGTCTGTAAAACTAGATGCATGTGTTCGATGAAAAATACAGACTATGGAATGTATTTTTAACAGAAATATTGTGTAGATTGAATTTATGAACGTAAAATGTTAAAAACAGTAGATTACTGGCAACCATAGCTGCTGGTATTTTTCTGTAAAATCAAGAAAGAAAAAAAAACAGCAAAACGTTTTTTGTGTCACCATTGTGGAGTTTGTGTTCAAGCCCAAGATGAACTGAGAGCATCTGATGTTGTGCTGCATCTTCTGTTTAAATGTAACTTTGTAGTTACTAATGCAGTAAAAATCTGTTTGCTAATTGCAATCACACATGAACACATTAATGCATTTAATGACTTTACATTTTTGTGCACTAAACTATGATTTTGTGAACTAAACATCAGTTCATGAAATGGAAGTATTTTCTGTAAATTTAAACAGGTCTATAAAACTTCCACATTTTTATCGAAAAATACCACAGCTGCTGGTATTTTTCTGTAAATCTAACAGATATTTTACACTAAGAGTTTGCTAATTAACACTCTCTGAGTGTTGATAATGTTAATTCTTTTTAAAAGTGTTATTTCACCACTTTTATAGTGGTTCCCATATAAACTCGGAGGGATTGTTAATATTAACTCTAAGGTAGTTAAATGTACTATCTAAAATTTGCAATGTAGTTTGTATTTTATTATACACTTGCTCACACATGGAAGAGTAAAAAAAAACCTGCAGTATTTTACAGTCAACCCCTGATAAGTACAAGAAAGCAAACCTGTTTAATATCACACGTCATTGAGAACCAGTCAATATCCCATAATAACAAATTTGATTAATAAATTAGATGTAATCAAATAAATACTGTATATGAATTTGGTTCACTGAGGCATATTACCAAATATAACTGAAAAACTTGGCTTGTAAAATCTTTTAAAATGAATAAAAACTTCATACATGGGTTAATACTTTTGACAAGGCTGAAGTTTTAAACACAGCATAATTAAAGTTCAATTCAACTGAACTTTCTCTTTAAAAGCCTCTAAAGTCCACCTTTGAGAATGACCATGTGCTGGTTATCTAGCACATCTCTACTGCGGGGGTTTTGCACTTCCTCAGGTTCATCCTAAAAAGTCCAATCAAGCCACAGCGTTTAGATTGGCTTTCATTTCCCCAGCGAAATGCCTCCCACATGCCGTAATCCCGTTATGTAAAGATAAATGACTAATATAGCCTCATAGATCCCACATCTATTAAAGCGCTCTCTCAGCTGTTGTTCATAGACGGGGCTAAATACACCATTCCAGTGTGTAAAGCTGCAGCACATTAAGCACAGCTCGTGTTTCGATGTGTTAAAAAAGTTATTTATTATGTTTTTTTTATTACAGAAGAGAGCATTTAGAGCTGCTACTCCCCAGTGTGTCCTCTGAGTGTTTAACAGCTTTTAGGGTAAAAAAAAAAAAAAAAAAAAAAACGATAAACAACTTCCAGCAGCAGTAAAAAAAAAAATAAATTGCTATATTAGGAATTATTCATGTTGTACTGTAGAGGCCTATTCATACAGAGGACATATTCAGCATGGATATATACTCAAAAAACAGGCCACTTCTATGAAACTATTTATATTGGACACAACACTTCATTTTAGAAGGTTTTTGCAGTTGACGTTCAGTATGAATAGAGCTTTTGTCTGGGATTTGTGTTGCTTTAACGTTTTGTTCTTGTTGCGAACAGCTCAAATCCAAATTCTCATCGGCTGATCTTTTTTTTTTTTTTGGTTTCAACTCATTGGTCTGATGGTTGCGGTTCGCGTCTCCATTGCCAGACCACAGTGGCTGACCACAGGTTTACACTGCGTGTTTTACGCCCGTGCCAAAACGTACATGTTTGCGGAAACCCAATCCACCTTGACTCATTGTGATCTGAGTCACTGGTCAGCGAATTCAGAGAAAAGTCTGGCACTTCACAACATCCTCCAAACTTTATACCAATTTCTGACAGTTTGAGGGAACACGGCGGTCTTGGTCCGGTCTGATCTGTAAAGGACATGAGCAAGCCAATCAAAGGGTTAGATGACTGGATGGATGGATGGATGGATGAATGGATGGATGGATGGATGGATGGATCTATCTATCTATCTATCTATCTATCTATCTATCTATCTATCTATCTATCTATCTATCTATCTATCTATCTATCTATCTATCTATCTATCTATCTGTCTGTCTGTCTGTCTGTCTGTCTGTCTGTCTGTCTGTCTGTCTGTCTGTCTGTCTGTCTGTCTGTCTGTCTGTCTGTCTGTCTGTCTGTCTGTCTGTCTGTCTGTCAAACTATCTATCATTTTAGCATTCAATCGATGGACGAATGGATAGACGGATGGATGGATGGATGGATGGATGGATGGGTGGATAGATAGATGGATGGATAAATAGATGAAATCTCGGATTAAAATATCTTCTGGTTTTAATCTATCTGGCAATCCATCCATCCATCTATATATGAATCTATATGGATGGATGGATGGATGGATGGATAATGACCTATAGAACGAGACATACAGTCAGATGGATGGATAGATGGATGGATCTTATGCCTGTGCCAAAGCATACCTTTGCGGAAACTCAATCCACCTTGACTCATTGTGATCTGAGTCACTGGTCAGCGAGTTCAGAGAAAAGTCTGGCACTTTACAACATCCTCCAAACTTTATACCGATTTCTGACAGTTTGAGGGAACACGGCGGTCTATAATTGGTCCGGTCTGATCTGTAAAGGACATGAGCAAGCCAATCAAAGGGTTAGATGACTGGCCCCGTTTAATTTGTTCCATTTGATTGGTTAAAGTCATTAAGTAGCCCATCAGATGATGAGGTAGACGGAGGAAGGCGATGCTCGAGGGCAGGATGTGGCAGCGCTAATGAACCCGCTCCATCAGACTAATACTCATGTAAGTGTCAGAGGGCACTTCTCGGAGTCTGCGCTCCAATACGGGAACAAGTTAAAGGTGGTCATCTCACTAATGGGTGTCATCACCATATGCGATCCAGAAAGTTTGCCTGAAACACGCTCTCAAAGTTTCCCTGACAAAATGCGCTGAACTTTAGAAACCTGTGCCCAGGCAAGGGGAGTCAATTTAGGGTGTTTATGTGAAATAATTTTGTGTTGAAGTTTATTCAAGGAAGTGTTATGTGACTCATTCTAGAATTTAAGAGGAGGAATAGCAAGCGGTTTGCAGAGTAATGTGATTCTTCTAACCTTAACTTTAAGCGAGAATGTGTGACTGCAATTTTTATATATTTTTAGCTTTTAAATTTCCCATTATGAAATTCTAGCCATAAATGTTGTTTTGTGTCAGAATGTGCTGTGAGAGAATACTGAATGTGATCATTTATTTGAAAAGAACAAAGCCTAACAATAAGATCTTAATTATTTATTATATGAACTAAGATAAATTAATTAGTTATGATGTTTAACTTCTTATTTTAGTTATTGATTACATTATTTAATGTCAACTGAAATTACATTTTGTAGTGTCTATACACACACACACACACACATATATATATATATATATATATATATATATATATATATATATATATATATATATATATATATACATATATATATAAACAGCTTTTATTCTAGTCGAACAAAACATAAAACAAATAACACTTTCTCCAGAAGAAAAGATATTATCAGACATACTGTTTATATATATATATATATATATATATATATATATATATATATATATATATATATATATATATATATATATATTACAGGCCTCGAAATTGCGACCATTCTATGCGACCTCATAATATATTTGGGCGCATTAGTGCGACTGCAGATAATGGTTGTAGTGCGACCTGATTTAATTTTTTGTAAAAACGTGCTGAATCGGTCTTCCCTGCCGCTATATTGGTTCATATTAGCTGTCATTCACTCAAGGTATTCCGCTGTCAGATGACAGGGAAGGAGCTTTTATGACCACGGGAAATGCAAACTGCTAAAGAGTAAAAACTTAAAGCACACAGGTTTGCAAACCCCACCTAAAGTTGAGGCGCAGATGAAAGCGATCATGACACGTCACGTGGTGAATAATGATCCACCAGCTGAGATCAATCTAGTACGCGCTTCTTGGAGAAGGTGCCCGAATCTCCATGTGTTGCATTCACTGCGTGTTCAGCGCAAATGTCCGCCAAAAGTCAAATCTAATACTGTACATCATCGCCAAAGGAGCTCGCCTTTACTAATAAGTTTACACTGAAACTGCGGCTCATAACAAAGACCGGTATTGCGCCGATGGTTAGCGCAAGAATCCTGCTCTGCCTGCTCATAAATTGGGTCGGCTGACTCGCCTGCTTTTCCACTAACACAGAAAAATGAAGATCCTGAGCTCAGACGGAACCTTTAAATTGACACAAACTGAAACCAAAACTTTTAAAGAGTGATAGAAGTGAGACTTTACTTTCTTTCTTTTGTCTATTCTTTTTTTGAGGTGTTTATTATTTTTATATTTATTTACTGATGACTGCTTTGCAGCTTTCATCATTGAATTGAAGGATTTATTATAATCTTTTGTTTGTTTTGTAGCAGAAATATTATTTATTAAATTGATGTGCATATAAAAACAGCAGTACAAAATAAATATTCCTTACTGCAATGCTTCATTTTTGTTTGATGCAAACTATACAATTATTTTTCATAAAGTAACAGACTTTTTATAGCAGATAACCTACATTCATGCACATTCAAGGCAGTATCATAATGAAAAATGGAATTCATTGTTACTATTATTGTCATTTTTTATCATCATTAATATTCTATGGCCTAATTATTCGACATTCATTTTGGAATTATTGCACACAAATATCAATGTCTTTGCAGCATTAGTTAGATAGTTGTTTCTGGTTTTTGTCAGTCCTATTAATGTTGTTTTAAAATACAATAAATCCCTTAAAAAACAATTTGCAGCGGTGCTCATTCATTTTTGGTGGGTGCTCCTAAATTTTTTCTGGTGCTCCTAAAATGTTTTTGGTGCTCCTAAATATTTGAAGTTTGGAGCACCGGTGCTACCAAGTAAAAAAGTTAATTTCGAGCCCTGTATTACTTTATACACCTTAAAGTTGCATTTATTTGTTCAAATAAACATATAATTTAAATATAGACATATTATTATAAAATATTATAGATCTTTTGATAAACAGAACATGTAAAAAATTGGAAACAGTTTTTAAAATAATATTATAAATGCCTTAACTGCTAATTTTGTTAAATTGAATGTGTCCTTGCTGAATTCAAAAAACAAAACAAAAAGCTTTTGACCTGTAATAAATGTTTGAAAGAAATCACCCAGATATCTAAAAAATGCCATTTTCTCAAAAAGAATTTTTATAATGGCCACCGTGTAAATTGATTAATTATATCCAAGTCAAAACAATAGAGTCTTTTTATATCTGTTGAACTGATCAAAATCTTCTCTCTGTTTTCCAGGTACTGGAAACAGCACCCATCCGCAAATTCCTCCTAGAGGTTCTGGTGGTGAAAACGGCCCCCTTCCTGCCTCCAACATCGCAGTTATCGCCGGTGCGGCTGGCGGTTCAGCATTCCTCCTGCTCGTCACTGCTGTGATCTGCGTGGTGTGCTACCGACGCCGACACGCCAAACATTCCGAATCGCACCATCCTCCCCTGTCCCTCTCCTCTCTGACCTCACCCAAACGGGGATGTGGCGGGGGCGTAGGGGGCGGCAACAACAACGGCTCAGAGCCTAGCGACATCATCATCCCACTGCGGACTTCTGACTCCGCCTACTGCCCGCACTACGAGAAAGTGAGCGGGGACTACGGCCATCCGGTCTACATCGTACAGGAGATGCCTCCTCAGAGTCCCGCCAACATCTATTATAAAGTATGAGAACCGGAGACCACCTTACTGAAAACATCTGCTATAACCACACCCACCTTAAACGACTACCTAAACCCCGCCTCCAAGCCCCGCCCCTCACCGTCTGCATCCCCGTAGATCAGATACCTTTACCTTCACACACATTTCTCCGATACGCTGACCACTCATGGTCGAGTGAGTCTGATTGTGTGTGCTATCGTTCCTCAAAACTTTCCCCTACTTTGGCCTTTTGTTGGAGAGAGGATGTCTTAATGTAAAGGTGTCCTCCTTTCTGACGTCCCACATGGGGAAAAGTTCAAAAATATACAAGACCTCCTGGAGGACTGAAAAAAAAAAACATTATCTCCTTTTTAGGGGGCGCTCTGGAGCACAAGCATCAAAACTTTTTTTCTGATGTATTTGCGAGACTCTTAAAAGACAAAAAAAAATTCTGAACCTACGAAGACAACGCAGACTTTGGCTTCGAATGCTACATTTACTCACAAATAGCAGTCTAGTTTGTGTTAAACTCCTTCGGAAGGGGGAGGGGCCATTGATTCAGCCAATCGTCACACAGGGCTGCAGTCCCGTAATCTGAAACCCGTGTGTTGGATTGGTGGAGCTGTAGTGGCGTGGAGAATCTTGTATATTTTAATAACGTGTGTATTTTGTGAGTGTCTAGGATAAATATTCCAACATTGCTGGCGCGACCGGCATGTTTCAGTACAACTCGCAAGTGTTTTTGCGCGTGGATGAGTGAGTGTTTGAGTACAGTGTTAGTGTGAGCATGGGCGCGTGTGTTTGTTAGACTGTTTCAAAACCAAAACACAAAAATATGAGCGAACATCAAAAAGTTTTTTTTATTGCTTTCGACACATAGATTATAATTATATATGAATACTCAGTAAATAATTTTTAGATTTTTTTTCATGTAAAGTTACAGTTTGTTAGGCCTAATTTTTGTTCTCCTATTTTTTATGACATGCTGACCTTGTTTCATCCCCTTTTTTTGAGTTGTAAATTAATTTAATGCTTTCATTCTGTTGCGGAAAGCCAGTTTGTTTGGTTCCCCCTCGTTTTCCTCTTTCCCAGGAGTCTCTTCCGCTCTACACATATATTTTTATAGCTCCTTGTACTCTGATGTAGTTTTGAAGCTAGACCTCGTTTGTGAATGTGTTGAGGTAGAACAATCCGAGAAAGTTTTTTTTTTATTATTATTATTTTTAAAAGACGCTTGGAAAAAAGGGAAAAAACCCGGGAAGTAGGGAAGAATTGGATGGGGGTGAAATAAAAAGAATTGTGAACACCGCCTGTTGAGAAAGCTAACGCACAAGCGAGGAAGCTTCTACAAAGACTGTGAAACTATGGAAGAATCACACATTAAAAGAAAAAACATATATGGGAGGGGGAGGTGGGGGAGAGGAGGAAAGTTAAAAATGCTTAAAGGAGAAATAGAGAAAGGGAGGGATGGAAGGGTTTTTAATAAACCTGTCTGAAAATGGTGGAAAAGGCAGGCCTGTTGGTCTTCTGAGGTAAAAAGAGACAGTTGAGGGAAAGAAAGGCATAGATGGACACACTGAATTACTCTTTTACAGACACACAGTGCTCTTTTTTGTTCACATCAAGTGAAGTGGAAATATTTCTAGACTCGTTGCAAATTCTTGAGTATCTGTGGACACGTCTCAATTTAATGTAGACGTTTACACACACATGCACACACACATACTGAGAGAACAACGATGGCCATGGCACACAGAAAAGCTCTCTTGTAAAGTGATTTTCACCTCACACACACATGTGCAGCTCCAAAACACAATCAAAAGCCATTCTGATTGGGCATACATGCTGGTTACCTCAACAAATGCCGTGATTAGCATTGTTCTTTCACATTCTCTTTCTCTCTTTTCTCTCTCTCTCTCTCTCTCTCTCACACACACACACACACATATACACACACACAATCATGCAGCTTTGTAACTAGCTGTGTGTGTATTTCTCTGTTAGTGCCAATGAAATTGCTCTTTTAGGCCTGCAACACACTCTGTGCAAGTATGTGAATACAAATGCTTTTAGCTACATGTTATTGCTTCCTGAAACTGCTTTTTTTTGTGCCAATGCAATGATTAGCATAAGATACATTAGTTAAAGTTAAAGTAGCATAAAAAGTACCATATTTACAGTGAAGCTATTATGACTAAAAGTGAATAATTTGTTCCTAAAAGTTCTTTCGTTTTAGATACATCAATGTGGTCATTGTTTATGTTGCATCTTATGTGTGCTAGTATGTTAGTAATATGCTAGCTGCTCTAAAAACAGCTAGACTTACCTCAGCAAACAATTTTGAGTTTAATTGGCATCTAATAGACATCTAAATGTAGACAGCCTGACTAAAACAAGACTAAACTTGGGCTGTCAGAGAATAGATATCGAAGAGTAGCCCAAAACCAGACTAGATGTCAAATAGACACATTATACAGACTTTATAAGTGTAGTCATTCATTTCTGTTTATTTGATGACTAGTCTAGTTTTGGCCTATTCTTAGACGTCTATTAGATTTTTACTGACAGACCAAATTTAGCCTTGTTTTAGCCAAGACAACCATTTTAGACGTCTATTAGACATCTTGAATGCAACGATTAGCATAAGATACATTAGGTAAAATTAAAGTAGCATAAAAAGTACCATCTTTACAGTGAATCTATTATGACTAAAAATATATTATTTGTTCCCAGAGTTTTTTTTAGCTAGTATGCTACTGATATGCTAGCTGTGCTGAAAACAGTTAGACTTACCCCAGCAAACAATTTTGTGTTTAATAGACGTCATCTAAACGTAGACAGCTTGGCTAAAACAAGGCTAAATTTGTCATTGAAAATCTAACGGACATCTAAGCATAGCTCAAAACTAAACTAGTGGTCAAATAGAAAGATTAGACAGACTTTATAAGTGTAGGCATTCATTTCTGGTTGTTTGATGACTAGTCTATTTTTGGCCTATTCTTAGATGTCTATTAGATTTTCACTGACAGCCCAGATTTAATCTTGTTTTCGCCAAGACGACTATGTTTCGATGTCTATTAGACATCTTTAATACAATGATTAGCATAAGATACATTAGATAACATTAAAGTGGCATTAAAACATCTTTATAGAGAATCTATTGTGACTAAAAATGTATTATTTGTCCTCAAAAGTTCTTTCGTTTTAGATACATCAACGTGGTCATTATTTATGTTGCATCTTATCTGTGCTAGTATACTACTGATATGCTAGCTGCGCTAAAAACAGTTAGACTTACCCCAGTAAACAATTTTGAGTTTAATAAGCATCTAATAAATATCTACGTAGACAGCTTGGCCACAAAACAAGGCTAAATGTGGGCTGTCAGTGAATAGACATCTAAGAATAGCCCAAAACCAAATAGTGGTCAAATAGACAGATTAGACAGACTTTTTATGTGTAGTCATTCCAATCTGCTTATTTGATGACTAGTCTAGTTTTGGCCTATTCTTAGACGTCTATTAGATTTTCACTGACAGCCCAAATTTAGACTTGTTTTAGCCAAGATGACTATGTTTAGAGGTCTATTAGACATCTTTTAGAAACAAAACATTTCCAAATGAACTAAAACAACAGAGCAAATTAGTAAAATCCTGCCCATGATTTAATTAAATAAAGGAAACCAATTTTAACAATATAGCATATATTTTTAAGCATTAGCATCTGTGTTAGCACTCTTGCACAGAATATGGCCTCAGGAGTAAAAATTGTGTTCTGTTTCACTGCCATTGTCACAGTGTGTTTTGTATGCGTGTAAAAGAATGTTATCACTAAGAAATACGCCGCATACATGCACATAATAACAAGCCATTCACAGCCAAATACGTTGGTGGTCTTATTTTGCAGATGTGATTTGTGACTGACGCTGGGACTTGACCAATCTGTTACTGTTTTCTATCTGCCTAGGAAGCTTCAATATTTGTCTCTCAAAAGCATTTAGTTTCGTATCACTCTGGTGCATCAAGACTGTGAGGGTAAAAAAAAAAAGCGACATTGTTTTCCTGTCACATGGATGTTTTCTTCTTACACGCAGAGATTTGGATTTTGTTACTTCAATATCAAGTTGCCTAAAAATGTGGAGGTGTTACGTTCGTTCGGCACTGTTGTATTCGTGGGCTGTTTCATGCATATTTAAGCGTTCGATTTCTGTTCAAGTTCTGTTGCATTTACTAAAACAATCAGCGTAAGCCATGTCTCTGACCCTGTGCACATGGACTTGGATAGGTGTGTGTGCGTGCTGCTGTGCGAATGTCCCAAACACACATGGACATCGTTTAAAGACGGACCGACGAGATGGAGAGGAGCGTTTGAGTTCGTGACACACAAGGAGACACAAACTCTCTCTCACCATCCTGCCTTTTTTAGGTCTCGTTTATGGAACATGGCCTCAGAAAGGTCCATCTTCTGTCTTTCACATCCAGCGGTTCTTTGTGCACTTGCTTTCGCCATGAGCGCTGGGACCAGTACTCTGTACGCAGACACATGCGGGGGGCGAACCACAAAGTGTGTATTTTTTTAGGGAACGCTTCAGTTGTGTGTACGTGTTTCTCTGTGCCAATAGCCAGCGGGTGGCGGCCACTTTAAAGACCTCCATTCCTCTCCAGTGATGTGTTCAGACGTTTGTAAAACACCATGTTTGTGTGTGATGTTTTCTTTTCTGTGTCCATCCTTCCATCTCCCCCCCATCACGATCCCTCTCTTGTTTTTCCCTCCTGCATACATGCCTTTAAAAGGGTTAAACAACTAATACATTCCTTTGAAGAAATGTTGATTAAAAAACACACAAAAAAACTTTACAATGCATTCTTGTTTTTCTTTTTTCACGTATACTTGTGTTTGTATGAATCTATTGAACGTCCAACTAAACCTTTTAATGCTCTTTATTTTTCGTTCCACTCTATCATCACTCGGGTTTTCTTGTTATTTCATCTACTCTGAGTAAACAGGCTTTTACGGTCACCATCCATTGCAAGTAGAGAGATAAATGTGTTCTTTAAATGAAGCGAAATACCTTTTCTTGTGTTATTTATTTTAGACTGTATCTCTCTTTTTTCTTTTATTGCTTTCCTTTAGATGCTTCTGTAGGTTTTTTTGAATTTACATTTAGTTGCTAAAGCAACCATTGCCTTCTGGCAACAATTTCAATTTTTAGAAAAACTTACGAAATCTGCTGGATTGTCCCTCTGAGGTTGCCGCACAGTTACAGGTGATGCCGAGGCGAGGAGTGTATTGCTGTCCTGGGAACACTTGCGCCGTTCCACATTTGTCCCATTGGTGTAACATGATTTAGGTGTGAAGGGGAATGTTCTGAAACACAAGGGAGAGAAAGAAAAGCTATTTAAAAATGGCCTTATAGGCTTCTGCTGTCTTGTTTATTGTGTAATCATTTTTCTAAAATGTGCCTGCATGCTATTAATGACCCAGAGGAACATTTTATAGCCCGATCTCTGCTCTGGGAATTTCTCAGCTCTGTCTCAGATTTTTCTTTTCCAGTTTCTTCGGTTTAAATTAAACATCAGATAATAAAATGTTTGTTAATAAAAATTACATGGATTGCATGGCTCAGATAATAATAGTTTGTAAGAATTTTATATATTTGCGTTTAAGCAAAGGTCTCCATTTTCTCTCCATTTAAAGTCATTGCTGTCATGGAGAGTGGTTACTCTTTTTCCAGTTAAACACAAAAAAGGAGGAATCAACTAAAGAAATAATAATAAAAAAAGATCTGAAAGGATTATTAAGTAAAATAAAAATGGAGAGCACTTGAAAATCCTCTGAAAAAGAAAAAATACTTTTTCTTATCAAAGGCCAAAAACCATACTTGATTGAGGGCTATGGGCTGAAGGAATATACATTAAATGCACTGTAAAAAGTGCAGGGTGCAATACAATTCAAACCAAATCATTTGTTAAAACATTTAAGTGGATTAAAAATAAAAAAGCAAGTTTTCCCCAAAACAATCTCAAGAATTGTGCTCTTTTTGCATAAGTAGGTTGAATTAAAGTTGATTACATTAAAGTTGCCATAGGTAATTTCTTAATTTATATTTCTTAATTTTATATTATTAATAAATAGATTTAATCTTATTAAATAATGCAATATATATGTTTTACAATACATAATAAACTTATTATAATAAAAACAATTCTTTAACACAACGGAGATCAATGACAAATACGCAAGTAAGTCTTCTGCATTGTCTTCTATCCATCAGTGACTGTATTTTTTCCCAAATCTGATTCATTTTAAACATTTAGTTGATACATTTAATTTCAGTTTGGTGTTTTAAATGTATTATTATTTTGTTGTTCAACAATAAAACAAACTACCAAAAACCTACCTCTCTTCTAAGACTGGATGGCAGGCCAAATTAAAGGTTACCAAGGGCCAACTTTGGCCTGCAGGCCCTAGTTTGGGCATCTCTGATTTACAAGAAGTTTAACATTTAACAATAACAAACGAGTATTGCCTAAAACAACAATAGATTTGTAGCTAATTTTATTTGGCAAAAATAAACATCATAAACTTTCCTTAACTCCCTTACTAGCCATAAACAGAAACAAAGTAGGCTACCAAAAAAAAAAAAAAGACACACTCCCCCTAAGCTCAAACAATCATTGATACTTAAAGCAAAGCAATACATTTTAATACTCAAAATTGGTGATTAATTCTAAACAATATTTAATATGGATCAAGACTACCTGGGTTAAATTTCTTTACTCTAATCCAGGGGTGTCAAACTCAATTCCTGGAGGGCCGAAGCCCTGCACAGTTTACAACCCTGCTTCAACACACTGTAGGTTTCAAACAAGCCTGAATGACTCAATTAGTTTGATCAGGTGTGTTTAATTAGGGTTGGAACTAAACTGTGCAGAGCTGCGGCCCTTTTGGAACTGAGTTTGACACCTGTGCTCTAATCCATTATCCTGTGGGCATGTCAGGAGAGGACATATTTATTTTGACTTTTGAATTTCCTGACCCCAGGAGAAGAGATTAGCATTGGTATAAATTGTTTTTCTGCCCAATATTTTCCACACTCACTTGAGAACAAGTTCAAGAGCAAACACATTTTAAAAAAGATCACATAATTTGTCGATATAACTTCCGCTTATGCGACGAGCTCCGTGAACTTCCGGGCGCCCTTCATGTTCGGGTGATGCAAATGATTTCGCTGCTACGCGCTTTGAGTCAGAATTCGAGAATTTCATCATGAAGTCGCAACATCAGTGCCCCGCTAACGTAAGTAATAATGTGTTATAGTAACGTAGTAGTGTTGGAGGACAAATGTTATTATCTATTGCGTTTCATAACAGGGACAATGACGGATGTATGATTATGTATACAAAAACCAGGTGGTTGTTCAACTTTGCCAGTTAATGACGTCATCTGCACGTCGAAATGTTTGGACTTAACGTTAATGATTCTGTAAATACAGCCTAGGCTTAGATAACTTTATATTACAATTTGTATTTTGTAAATTTATTACCACTTCATATTTCCAAGTGTGGAAATTCATCTTTGACACTTTCATAAACTCAATCAAGCAACATTCCCTTTACTGTGCATTCATAATGAAACACATACAAGATAGTAGCCTACACACACGTACCCCCTTGCATGTTGTAGTTTTTAAAGATAATGATTAATTTAACCCTCTATTATTTAATAAATCTTTCAATAACCTCTTAAAATGTGTTTTTCTTAAAAAAAAAAGTCTATATTAGGCTACTTGCCATTTTATGCCTAGTTAATACCAGTCTGAACTTCATTTTGGCTTCGGAAGTGCCCTAATTCTTTGTGGCATAGATTTAGGAAGGTGCTAAAAACATTTCACAGAGATTTTAGTGCACATTGATATGACAGCACTGGCAGTTGCTGCAGATTTGTCAGCTGCACATTCATGATGTGACTGTCGTGGATGGAGATTTGATGAGTCATTGTCATGTTCAAAAAAACAGCTTCGTGATGCTGTTTTCGCTCTGGATTCTGGAAATGCGTCACAGGATGAATACGTAGTTGTAAAAGGTTAGAAATGACCATCACCCTAAACAGCTGATCCAAGTGTTGATTTAAAAAACTTAAGTTGTTTCTAAGGGTCTAAAATTGTTGCAAGAAATATTCCCTCCACCCTTAACAGCAGCAT
Source organism: Danio rerio (assembly GCF_052040795.2). Classification (NCBI taxonomy): domain Eukaryota; kingdom Metazoa; phylum Chordata; class Actinopteri; order Cypriniformes; family Danionidae; genus Danio; species Danio rerio. The sequence goes on from NC_141027.1 coordinate 21,185,203, forward strand.
CAGCAATCTGCACTATTAATATAAGGCAGGACTCAGGAGCTTAATCCATGCTTTAATGTTGATTACACCACAAATTATGACTCTTACCGTCTAAATGTTGCAGCAGAAATCAAGACTCAAGAATCAGACCAAGAGACATTTTCCTAATATTTTGTAATGTCCAATTTGAATGAGCGTGTGATGATCTGTATACTCTGTCTTCTGTTCTTACCTGACCGGTGGGTTCTTCTGCTGCTGTAGCGCATTTGCTTCAAAGTTTGACTTGTTACACTTTTTGTGACAAGTAAGTTTTAGTTTCTGTTGCCTTTTTATCAGCTTGAACCAGTCTGGTTCTCCTTAGATCTCGTGCACCATCAATGCATTCTCACCACCAAAACTACCACTTAATGGATATTTTATCTTTTCCAGACCAATCTCTGTAAACCCTAAAGATGGTTATGGTTGAAAATAGTAAATCAGCAGTTTCTGAAACAATCAACAGCCACATTTAAAGTCAATTAAATTACCTTTCTTCCCTATTATTATATTCTGTTTTTATTGTCAACAGATAATCTTGACCTTGTCTACAAGCCTAAATTGTATGTGAATGGCTGATTAGAATTTTAGTTTAACAAGCGGTTATAAAAGCTGTATTTAATGAATGGGCCTGTAAAAGCAGGCAATAAAAGTCTTTGCATAAAAAAACATTATTTGTATGCAAATATTTATCAGCATACTATGTGTCCTGTCAGTCATTTAAAAGAGGTAGTTCACCCAAAAATGTAAATTTACAGAACTCATTTATTCACCGTCAAGTGATTCAAACCATTATGAGTTTCTTTTTTTGTTGTACACAAAAAATGTTTTGAGAAATGTAAGAAACCTGGGTAACACTTTACAATAAGGTTGTTTAAGGTATAAGTTATATATTTATTCAAAAAGTGAATGATTCACATTCATCAAGTAATTGTTTCTTACTGTCTTCAGGTGACTTAAAGACACACAATGCTTTCCTCAGCGTGATATTTAAGTTATATATTTACAATAAGGTGTGAGTTAATGTAACTGCATTTACTAACATGAACAAACAATAAGCAATCCATTCATTACAATATTTGTTCATGTTAGTTCAAGTTAATTAAAACATAGTTGTTCATGTTAACTCATGGTGCATTTATTAATGTTAACAAGCATGCATGTATTAGTAAATGTTAAACTATAATTAATAAATGTGAAAGTATTGTTCATAATTAGGTAACGTTGGTAAATACATTATTGAAACCTTACTGTAAAGTGTGGAACCCTCGACTTTCATAGCAGTAAACACAACTTATGTTATATAAATTATTTCAGCTTTTGTCAAAATATCTTCTTTTGTATTTAACAGAAGAAAGAAAATCAAACAGAATGATCAGTTTTGGGTGAACTATCCCTATTGGAAACATGAATACACACATTCTGCTTTATTCTCGAAAAACAGCTGTGCTTTTCTCTGAAGTAGAGCACAGTTTCTGTTGTGTTATTAAAAAAGAAGGGAAAAAAAGCCTCAAACTTGGCCTGGAGTGAAATCAATTAGGAGATAATCCTCTATAATCAGATTTGAACAGGTTTTGGCGGCAAGGCTAAGAATCCCGAAGACCGGCGCGTTTGACTTGAATGCCGCCACGGGAGCCTTAAGACCGCGTTGCTATGGGGACCCTCCTGAAGGTCAGAGAGAGCGAGATATCGCTTCCTAGCCGCCTGCAATTTGGCCATTTGAAAAGCTGGTCAGTCATCTGCATATCAAATGCGCAAAATGAGCGATCGAGAGAAACAAGAGGCTAAGGAGAGGGAAGTACAGGCCGCCTCCCCTGCATTTCCTTTCTAAAGGCTGAGGTGAGGAAAGGTGAGGGCTGAAAGTCAAGTGTCTCTCTCCATCTCTGATTGCACCTGTAGGCAGCATCGACTGGAAGCGACTGATGAAAAGAAGGGTCTTTAAGTCGTCACCAGGAACCCCTCTGCTTAATCTCTCTTTCGGTCTCACAGCCACCACAGCTCTGATCTCTGACAGGGCCATTCTTTCTCTCTCACTCCGTCTGAATTTCTTTCTTCTCCCTCTTTCGACGTGTTCTCCTCCCTCCCTCGTTCAAGCCGTGCATTCTTTATGTTGCAGGAGAGAGAAAAACAAACTGCTACAGTTAATAATGGGGCCGATGACAAGTACAGCTGGGCTGCTAAAAAATGAAGCTGATGAAGCAACAGACCTGAGAGAGAGAGAGAGAGAGAGAGAGAGAGAGAGAGAGAGAGAGAGAGAGAGAGAGAGAGAGAGAGAGAGAGAGAGAGAGAGAGAGAGAGAGAGAGAGAGAGAGAGAGAGAGAGAGAGAGAGAGAGAGAGAGAGAGAGAGAGAGAGAGAGAGAGAGAGAGAGAGAGAGAGAGAGAGAGAGTCGTTAGAGGGTGTTCATTTCAGATGATTAATTTATTAACATGACATGATACCAGCCGAATATCCGATACAATACAGTTCATACACCCACACAGTCTCATATTCTCCATCCAATTTACTCACAAACCTCAAACGCTCGCAAACCCTCAGATCTATATGATAGCATCCGGAAACATCGCCCTGAGTTATGGGTAATCGTTTGCCCTTGGATATTCTCACAGAGAAAAATGCACGGTGGTCCCATGATCTCATCCATCACTCATACACCATATATCAAGAGTGCTTCTTTCATCTTTGATACTTTGGTTTCTTTTGTTATTTGAGAAATTGATAAGGTGACTTCTTTACTTCCATCTACCGTCCAGAACGATTCATCGCTGCAAATTGTTCAAGCCTGTTTTCTTGTTTCGTTGCGCTTTTAAAACTTTTTTTTGTGTGATGGTATACCACCAAGGCCACTATTTAGGCTGATAGCTACTAGTTAGACATTTTGTAGGCTTCTGTTATAGGCAATTCAGCCTGCGTTATGTGATCTTGCCAAGCAGTAATTTAAAACTGGTTACAACCTAAAATATTATTGGAGCTCTGACAATAGAGCTTGATGCTGTTGAATTCACTGTGGGTTTCCTAGGTTTATGCCACCGGATGAATGTAAAGGTTACAGTAATAATAATAAAGACCATATATATATATATATATATATATATATATATATATATATATATATATATATATATATATATATATATATATATATATATATATATATATATATATATATATATATATATATATATATATACACACTTTTTTTTTTTTTTGAGATTTGGATATATTGTGGTACTCCCGAGGCTTGACCTTCATTCTCCGCTGTCTCAGCTCCCAGTGTGTAGAGGCTCAAATAAACATGTCCTGATGCCCTAGACAAAAAATTTAATCCTCAAAGAAATCACGTGCTGGTAATTTGCATTTAACATTCTGGTGTTAAATGCAGTTTTTAAGTTTCAGACCATTTTAATAGGTAAGATCAAATTTTACTTGTTTAACACTACATGTTACAAGTTTGGGGTTATTAAGATCTCTCTGAAATGAAAGATTTTGTTTAACAAGGATGTAGTGTTTGTAATTATTCATTCATTCATTTTCTTTTTGGCTTAGTCCCTTTATTAATCAGGGGTTGCCACATTGGAATAAACCGCCAGTTTTTCCAACATATGTTTTACGCAGTGGATGCCCTTCCAGCCGCAACCAAACTCTGGGAAACACCTATACACTTATTCACACGCATACACAACTGACAATTTAGCTTACCCGATTCACCTGTAGCGCTTTTCTTTGGACTTGTGGGGAAAACATGGTTACCCAGAGGAAGCGCACGCAAACACAGGGAGAACATGCAAACTCCACACAGAAATGCCAACTGCTGTGAGGCGATCATGCTACGCGCTACGTCACTGTGACGGCCAGTGTTTGTACGTTTGTTACTGTATTGTAAATATTATTTAAACATTATTAATAATGATAAATGTTTCAGGAGCATCAAATCAGTATTTTAGCAGTATTTCTAGTTTAACTCTTTTTATTGGCAATTCTTAATTAGAGAGTTGTTAAAAGTGAGGGAAAGCAAAACCATAATACATTAATTTCACAATATTGAAGAAGAACTATTGGGTGGTAATTAAACGCATTCCACACTCTCTGAACCATATTCAGAGGAAAATAAAAAAGTCAACAAAAACAAAAAACAATAACAAATAAAAAATAATAGTAAATAAAAATAATAATAAATTCCAAATTACTTTTACTATGAGTTCTGATGGATCATGTGATGCTGAAAACTAATAATGCCTAATATTCAGCTTTGACATCTTACAAAAAGTTTTTTTTTTTTTTTAATTGCAAACAAAATGGCGTTTAAATACAGTTCCATACGTTTTTTTCTTTCTTTACAAAAGATGCAAAAAAGTTACTGGCGAGTTAATGTGTTACATGTTTTTCTTTACTCAAAAAAGCAGGAATCTTTTGGTAACTGTAATGACATTATAGAAAAGTATTGCTTCTTTAGAATATTTCAGACATATGAACATATTGGATAAGTGTAGCAAAGCCACACCAAACGCAACAACTTGATCTTCCATTGTTAAATGAATTCGATAAAAATCACACAACATTTTTACACTGGAAAGCGTCTTTTTATGCTAGAATGTAACTGATTTGCTGCAATCAGTGTAGCCAATTTTGATGCTCTTGCCGGCTTTAGTGTGAACGCAGTTAGATTCCATTAGTAGAATCTTGCAGTAACTCTAACAAGACCAATTTTTAAACTAGCTGAAACTAAATAAAAAAAACAAATAATTAAAATAAAAATAAACTAAAAATAAATTATAATAAAGGAATTTAAATTATGCAAATCTAATGGCCTACGATTTAAACAAAAGCTGCTGCTCTCTGTATCATATTTTGTTATTTGTTGTCATGTGTAAATTACATGAGCATAATTTACAATATAATATAAAAAGGTATCTTAATGCAGGTTGTAAACAGAACAGGAAACAAAACATTCTTTGGGAGGATTGCGTTTTTTTTATGTTGACAGAAAAACCTTTTTTAACATCTCTGAGCCTTTGTGTTCCCAAATTTTGTCCTCTTCTAAATCCTTTTTTTATGTATCTTTTAGATTGGACAGAAGGACGCTGCCTTCAAAACATCCACTCAGCATGCTGTTTCTAAACTATCTATCTCTTGGCCCCACAACCTGTTTTGATGCCCAGTGACCTGAGGTCAGTCTCACCCTGCTTTAACACTTCAACACCCTGAGATAGCGCAACAGCATCAACAACAACAACAACAGCAAAAATCAATACGGCCTCCGTCTGGAGGGATTTCTTCTTTTTTTTTTTTAAATCCCCAAGGAAAAAGTGTTCAATTGTGAAGGTTTCTATAACACTAAAAAGATGTCACAGGAAAGCGAGACAAAATCGTTAGCCATGTGGACATGCGCAAACATGCAAGGTCTCGCAAACAATGAGACAAGAGCGGACCTCACCGAGCCTCAAAATTCAATTAGAAAAGTTTTCTCAAAAATTCCGCGATTGACAAGAGTCCTTCAAGACCCGAATAGCCGCCCTGCGTCCCTTTCTCCCCACCCTCACCCGCTCTTTCAGCCCAGAATAGAGGAAAAAAGTAAAAATGAATCCACCACTTCCCTCACTCCCCCTTTTACTCTCCTTTTAAGACACACACATACACTCCCATTGCTTTATTGAGGCAGCTGCACCCTTTGACCTCTGCGCTTGTGGAATGTGTGTGTATGTGTGGGTGTGAGGGCGCGTGTGTGTGTGTGTGTGTGTGTGTGTGTGTGTGTGTGTGTGTGTGTGTGTGTGTGTGTGTGTGTGTGTGTGTGTGTGTGTGTGTGTGTGTGTGTGTGTGTGTGTGTGTGTGTGTGTGTGTGTGTGTGTGTGTGTGTGTGTGTGAGAGAGAGAGAGAGAGAGAGAGAAAGAAAGAAAGAACGGCGGGGGTCTCTTTTTCTCTATACAACAAAGGCTGTCGGATCGACAATGGAGTGGCAGAATAGAGTGTGTCCAGAGGGCCAATGAGTCGTGCTAGCTTGCTAAACCGGCGAGGGGGACAGAGTGAGAGTAAGAGATGAGGGAAAAAGAGTTTAAATTAAAAAAAGAGGAGAAAGGAGATGAGGAATATTTGTTTTTTCTTGGCACTCTCATAAAAATACAGCTTCTGATGCCAAGGGAAGCAGAAAGATGGGCCCATGTTCGGTGCTAGAAGTGTGTGTGTGTGTGTGTGTGTGTGTCTGTGTGTGCGAGGGGCCCAGCACACAGCAGGAGTGTGGGCCCAATGACTCATTGCTGCAAATGACATCAGCAGTGTCAGCCTCAAATACTGCCAAATGCTGCATTCAGAGAAGGATTCTGTGTGTGCGTGTGTGTCCAGGTTGTGCAGCTGTGCCACAGATAGACAAAGGTGTTCCGTCACACTTTGCCTCAGAATGTGTGTTTTGGGAAGTTGTGGGGGCACTTTGGAGATTTTCTTTTCAGTGCTCTCTCTCACACACACACTTGCCTTTATCGATCTCTGTGCTAGGGGCAGATATATGTGTGTTGTCGGCCATGCAGGATTGTATTTGTGATGACCATCCAGATGTGATTTGCTTTAAGGTCCAGTTTTGGCCGGGTCCTAAATTTCTACAGCTTAGTTGAGTTAAACCTAGCACTTGCTCCAAATGTGCTGCTGGCAGTGTTAAGGTCTCTGACCTACATGCACTGTATGTGTATCAATCCATGTGCTTTTACACACTAAAACAAAAACTAAAAGTCTGTTCACACCAACGGCAAGTACAGTAAAAATCATTCTAAATACAAGTGAATAAGTGAGTCCACATTCTCCGCACCACAACTGTAGTGTTATTAAAAATTATATTCTAGAAATTACACACTGCAACTAAATTGTCCTATTTTGTAACCTTTTTAACTGGCAGTGTGACAGAGGCTGTGCCTGAAAATTCTGCCTTTTAATTTTTTGCAGCTTTTACATGGTTTTCTATTTGGAGGGAGCTTTTTGTATTATGCACCCATGGCACCTCACTTTCTTACCGCATGCTACATCTCGTGGTTTTGATAGAGTGCTCCATGCACCTGCAGAAAACTCAAGATATGAAATAAGCACTTGATGTTATGCGCTCCAATATCAAAACCGTTGATACAGGAGTTGCCTAGTAACAAAAAAAGAGCAGCACACTGGTCTACTAATGTCAACAAGTAGTTTGGTGCATCTTGCATCTTGCATTTGATGTGATCGGCCTCTAAGAGTGTACGTTTTTTTTCACTGCAGAAACTCGTGAGTGCTGTTTTAAAAACTGCTCAGCTGTTAGTGCTTCTCTAACTGTCAAAGCCTTTAAAATATGCAGAGTGCTCTGTGATAAGTGTAAAATGCACATTCAGCACATGGCTACGCAGCGGGCATTTTAAAAACATTGCACTTCTATTGATAACAAAAACAAAAAAATGCTCTCATTTCTGCAATGCAAAAAAACGCTTCGGTGGACATGCACCCTAAACCCTGGTTTATACTTCTACTTCGTGTGATCTGCGTGATTCATGGTGCATGCCAAAACTTTCCGCCTGGACCTCCTTCACGGGATTCGACACTTGTAAACACTCGCTCTATCGGGTTCGCGCAGCTCTCTCTCCCACCCACACTCGTCAGCACTACCAAGCCGACCAATCACAGTGCTTGCGCTACGCTTCATTGTGACGTGTAGTTAAATTTTTTGAGAGGTGCGCTTCAGCAATGTTGAAGGTTATCTGTCCATTCGCAGGCTACGTCGGAGCATACGTGTGCAATTGATGCAGAATTATAAATTAACCTTAACGCCTGTTTCACACCGCAAGCGTCAGCGGCGCGTGAGCAGAGCGTGAGCAGCGCGTGTGTTTTCGGCGTCCATGTTAACAGATGAGAGCTTTCATACCGCACGCAGCAGCAGCGCGTCAGTGCGAGGCGTGAGCGTCGCCGAAGCAGCAGTGCAGCGATAGTTTCGGCGCTGGGTCTATTTTTGACGCGCTGCTCACGCTCAATTAAAGTGACAGTGCATTGATAATGACCAAAACACATTGAATGACAGTAAAAAGTAGCAATTTTACCCAATAAATGCGTTAATAATGTCAAATGGTTTATATATCATTCAAATGAACTTAAAACGATTAAAAACGGCAACAAACATTTATTTAGGCCCGAACTACAAGACCGAATGTAAAACAATTTTACTATCAGTTTTGCTTAAGTTGCACACTAGTGTTGTAGGAGAGGGGAAATAGAATATTTACGGGATTTGTAGTCCATAGAGAAGTGTATTGTGGGTAGTGTAGTGCGACACGCATTCTGGATTATGTGAGCTCGCTGTGTTCTGTGCAGCTAAGCAGAGGAAGAAAGTTTTAATCGGCTTTGTTTTATGTTCACTCGAGTTATTCCTACCGGGAGCTGTTTGCACTGTGAATCTGACAACACGAAAATAAGTAAAAGAATGGCATGCATTAATTACTTTTGTCCGTCTCATCATCTGCACGAGCATGAATTAACGAGCTGTTATTCTGCCGCTGGACATCACTGAAGCAGGGAAAGTAACACTAGTTTGATCATGTATAAATATCATTATAACTATATTGTATAAATATGACTATAACTAGGTCTACAGCAACCTGATAATCAAAAAACAAATGACATGATATCACAGGCGATTGTCTTCTGACTGTAGACACTTCTCATATAAGTTAGCTTTAGAAGCATACAGTACTATTTGATCTATACAATTTGTAAAATAAACATTTGCAGGTTAATGAAACAGCATAGGAGGGGCCTTGGTACAGATGAAAAGTTTAAAAAGTGTATTTGTATATAGAGGGGTAACTAGATAGAATAGACAGAGATAGGTTGATCTCAGCAGCAGCTGCCGAAGAGCTGCGCGCTGCAGACGCAGCTGGTGTGAAAGGCAAACGCCTGCGTGCTGCTACTGCTCGACATACGCGCTGCTCACGCTCTGCTCACGCGCCGCTGACGCTTGCGGTGTGAAACAGGCGTGAGACAGAAAGGCATCCAGGAACTGTGATTCCAAAATCTGCTTCACTTCCTGTCTCATAATACACCTTCTTCTGATCAAATTGATGCTGCACCTCTATGCTGTCTTCAATATTCCACAATTCTGTTCATTTTCAGTTGTTCAATGACAGTTGAGCTATTTAAAAATAAACATGTCATCTCAAAGTGTTGGTTGACATTTTGTCTGTCAATGTAATTTTTTGACCAGTGTTTTCCAACTTTGCCGAAGTGGTGGCGCAGTGGGTAGTGTTGCCTCACAGCAAGAAGGTTGCTTGTTTGAGCCTCGGCTGGGTCAGTTGGCATTTCTGTGTGGAGTTTGCATGTTCTCCCTGCATATGCGTGGGTTTCCTCCAGCTGCTCCGGTTTCCCCCACAGGTCCAAAGACATGGTACCGGTGAATTGGGTAAGCTAAATTAACTGTAGCATATGTGTGTAAATGAGATTGTATAGGTGTTTCGCAGGGATGGGTTGCAGCTGGAAGGGCATCCGCTGTGTAAAACATATGCTGCATAAGTTGGCGGTTCATTCCGCTGTGGTGACACCAGATTAATAAAGGGACTAAGCTGAAAAGAAAATGAGTGAATGAATGTCTGCAAATGAATGCAATTTCAACCATATACTGCTGTGTTAGAAGCAGAGTTAGGTCAAATCAGGAATAATATAACCTGGTTTCTTTGCAGCATTAAACAGAAATTCGAACAGCTATGAAAGATGATTAATAATGTTGTATTTTCCAAATTTGTCTTACTTTCCTCCGTTATAACTCAAACATTTTTTTGATCTTTCAGTGCAGAAGTTTGTTAAAATGAATGTGTGGATTTATGTTGAATGATTTTGAGAGTATAGGAGGATGCAGTATAAGTGAATTGGATGAACTTAATTGGCCATAGTGAATGAGTCTATGAGTGTATGTGTGTGTGTGTGTGTGAGAGCGTATGGGTGTTTCCCAGTAATGTTTTGTGGCTGGAAGGGCATCTGTTGCGTGAAACATATGCTGGGATAGTTGTTGTTTCATTCCGCTGTGGTGACCTCTGATAAATAGGAGACTAAGCTGAAGGAAAATGAATGAATGGACAATGCAAATCTATTTATAACCACTTGTAACCACTTATAACTACACGTGTAAAATCATGATTTGCAAATTGTATTGTATATTCTAAACATTAAAATGTGCATATTATTCAATAATATAACTGAAATCAGTATAAAAAGCTGAATAAATACACACATAAATAGACTGCATGGCTCAGCAATCTGTAAAAATGTGTTTTCTGCAGTTTTTGTGGGCGCAAATTCCATGTGGGCCTGGTTACAAGTCATGAGTTATTAGTCAAGCTTTAGTCAGATTGCTTAAAGAAGTAATAGCACACCTCTGCTCAACATGCCATGTTTTGAGGAATCACTCATGTCTGCAGCAGAAATGGCACGGAACGAGTTACACGGCAAAAGCTTAATGCTTATGGTTATGGATTTGCTTAAGTCCCCCAAGCATCACTAATAAAACGACTTTTTTTGGAAAGGTATTAAGATTTTGTTTTGGTCCAAAGCATGTTTCTGTTTGTTTCTTTAACAAAACAGGTGGTCTTTTCATTTTGATTTGTCACTCCATCCTCTCCTGCTACTCCTCCTCTCTCTCCAAACAATGCATTAAGGAGGGTCTCTCTCTCTCTCTTACTCTCGTCCACAAGCACAAACTCACCCAAACTGCATTGGGCTCCTCCTTCGACCCCCGTCTGCCCCTGCACCCCCGTCCTGCTCATGCAGCAGCTGCCAGGCTTCTTTGCAGGGGAAAATGATGTGTGTCCAAAAACAACCGATCACGCATTTTTTTCCTTCCCAATCGTAACTACTCCCCCCCCCCCCCCCCGTACACCTTCATCCACTCCTAATTTGTTCGTTTTCAGCATTCCAGTCCGTGAGGGTCCGATGCTGTGCAGGGTCCCTGAACAGTATAATGTGTTTCTCTGTCTCCTTCCCATAGCTATAACAGTAAACTGGGCTCCAGTCCTCTGTGCTGACAGACAGACAGATTTCTGGAGGGAGACTGAGCATTTAAGCATACCATTTATTAAATATCTGTTCAGTTGAAAAAAGAAAGTTCATCCAAAAATAACAAAAATACTTAATTTTTAAATATCTGTGAAACATATGTATTGCACATATACACACACACAGAATACAGTGCAAAAGACTTACAAAATACAAAACGACTTATTGCTGATTTGTTGTTTCGTGCATTATGACAATGGACCCTATCATGCACCCGGCGCAATAAGATGCAAGACATGTATGGTGCTATTTGTTGCTATTTTCAGACCAGCACAACCATAATTTTCAAGTTTTGGGTCACGTGTTTTAAATACCAAATCCATTTGCGCCACTTTGTGCACTTATAGGTGTTCCATTCTAAAAAGGAGGTGTGTTAAGGCGAATTGTTGGCGTGTTGCTATTTTGAGGAACTGAAATAGCCTGCGCTGTTGACCAATTGAAAGCTGGTCTAAAGTCCAGCGCAGATCGCGTTAGTTATGCGCCTATGCAGGCTCAAACACTTAATACACACAGGATGTACAACAAAACACAAATATCTTTGCATATGAAAAAATAAAGCATTAAAATGTTTCAAAAATGATTATTTACTACATAAAAATATTAAAACCACTGCCTCAATGCTTTCATCTTCTTCATCTCACCTGGCAGTTTGCATTTGTATAATGTTATTACTATTATCCCTATTATTTATTATATGCACATTTATATTTGTTTTAATAAAAACAAGTTTAGATTGGTCCACCTGTTGGGTTTGGACCATATCGGTATGTGTGTTTGGATAATAGTGTTTTTTGACCACACTTCGTTATTATTGTTCATTTATTCATTTGCTGGAAATTATAACGTAATTTAGAAATAGTTTTAAAACAAATCTGTGCACTTAACAAACAAAATTAAATATTTAGGCTAATGGATGTCTTCAGTGGAGTGCGTACAACACCTTATCCACGAAAGTAAAGGAGTAAAGAGTAAAAGTAAAGTAAAGAGAAAGTGGCCGAATGTAGGAGGCTCGTTCTTTATCTTCGTGCTAGAGATGGTCTGTAAAAATATTTTCTCGCTAGTGAAGCATTAAATTTTTCCACCTACAAAGTCCGCCATGTAAATAGCAAATGCACCATGTCACGACACAACTGACTCTTAAAGGAAATGTGAGATGAGACTCTGATTGGTTTAATGCACATTATGCTCAAAACGCACTCATAAGCAAAAGTGGATTGGGACACACCCTAGTGCTTTTGCTCCATGCGTTTTGGATTTTGCACCTACTGTAGATCAATAAAATAGAGCCCATAATGACAATACACAATTTATCAGTGTCTTTATTAGAACAGAATCAGAGAATATAGGTGAAAATAATCAAAATGCTGACTAGCTGGCGACTTTAAAAAAACAATGCTGTCAGGAAAAGTTAAGATCACCGTTTTGATAATATGACCTTATAATGTGCAAAAATTTATTTCACACACACTTAAAAAAGAAAAAAAAAACACTTTTAGGGAACAATTTTTATGAATGAACAAACTGCTTTATAAAATTGTGGCCAACAACAAACGAGGATCTGGGGTCCGTTCTTCGTACGTGGATTACTCAGTTAGCTGTATCATTAGCTGATCTCAGAGTTGTTGTCATAGCAACAGTTCTGCTAGCTCAAACCTGATCGGAAGCAGGTTCAATTCATATAAACAGGATTAGATCGGGTCAGTTCAAGCAAAGATAATAGAGAAAGTACCGAATTATTATATTTTCTTACAGTAGTAGTTATATACACTTGGGAAAATAGTAAATATTTTTAACTATATATATATATATATATAAAGTTAAAGTTATTAATAAAATTAATAAAGTTATATTAACAAAACTTATGCAATCTGCACCCTCGAAATGAAAGTACTAAGAGAAAATTTATTGATATGAACTTTTTAGATCGCTTCAGTACAATTTGTGTATGATAATAGAAATGCAGAATATGTGGCTTTTTAAAAAAAAAAAGAAATAATAAATTAATGCAGTCATGAACATGTTTTGACAGTTAATATACCAGTGATTATGCTTCACAAAAGTTGCAGACACCTTTACCAATATCAAAATGCTTTTGTAAACATCCAGTTATTCTATACAGCGATTTAAAAAAACGGCTACTATAATAAAGAAAATCTTTTCTAAATGTAGAACTAAATACATCGATTCGCATTGAAATACATGATAAATACTCTTGACACATGAAAGTGTAAAGCCTGCAGTTCACAACAAATGTGGAAGGTTATTGCGTGTCATTTAACAAACCGTTTACTGCTAATTTGATGTAATTTTGCTCACATGGATTATTGAATATTAATCAGATCAGATGTACGCTGCTGTGCCATCCGCCAATCGCTGCATTGCTGATCATGATTTCGAGGATCGATAGATCTGTCCTTCTCAACACGCGCAGCGATCTCAGATCAGTTCATCCAGACATTCTAATCTGATTCGCAAACTTGTTTGAAGAACCAAATTAGCCAGAGATCAGTTATCAAGATTAAAAGATCCAGGATCGGCAAAATCATCTTCGATCATTAAAGCGAGCTATGAAGAACGGACCCCTGTGCACTTTGGATTTGTTTAATTATGTTTGTATTAGGGCAACGCGGTGGCGCAGTAGGTAGTGCTGTTGCCTCACAGCAAGAAAGTCACTGGTTCGAGCCTCAGCTGGGTCAGTTGACATTTCTATGTGGAGTTTGCATGTTCTCCCCGTGTTCGCGTGGGTTTCCACCAAGTGCTCCGGTTTCCCCCACAAGTCCAAAGACATGTGGTACAGGTGAATTGGGTAGGCTAAATTGTCCGTAGTGCATGTGTAAATAAGTGTGAATGGTTGTTTCCCAATGATGGGTTGCGACTGGAAGGGCATCCGCTGTGTAAAAACGTGCTGGATAAGTTGGTGGTTCATTCCGCAGTGGCGACCCCGGATTAATAAAGGGACTAAGCCGAAAAGAAAATGAATGAATGAATGAATGTTTGCATTATATTATGTACATTATGCTTCTGTGTTGCTACAGGGACATTTGATTTTCTTATTAAATCTATTTGCTTGTTTTGATACATTATTTAAATATTATTCATGTAATTAGATTTTTTTTAATGGTACAAATAAAAATCTTTTGTGGTTTAACCCTGTATAAGTCTACATTTTGAAACCATTATGAATAAAATTGGTCTTAAAAAGTCTTAAAATTAGACTTTGTGAAACCTGCAGAAACCCAGTACTTTATTTTTCACAAAATTACATAAAGCTGCATTACAATAGCCTAAAGGGTCTTGAAGTATTTTTTTGACTGATATTGTGATTTGATTTGCAATTTTAATTTTGTGAAGTCAAGCTTCAGCTTAGTGTTCTGAATACAGCATAACTGTATACAGCATAGGAATACTGTATATTTATATTAACTGTCTATATAAACATGCATGCATATAAAATGCTCATTGTAATGTATCCATTTTCAAGACTGCATCAATCACTATTTTAATATTGAAAAGTTTAACTAATCGTCAGAATTTTCCATGCATGGTTTACGTTGTAACTGGTAACTGTGACAACATTAGTTGAATGAGTGCTTGCAGCCTACGCGAAGGCTGTATGGCGTTGGGGATAATGACTGAACTGATGGGATTTTGGTACAGGTTTTCATGTCATTCCTTCTGGAAATCACCTGATTGGTGATTGTTTTACTTTTAATAATAATTATCAAAAGTAATGAGTTGGCTTTCACAAAGTCAAGACCTGAATATTGTAGAAGCTGAATGGGATTGCTTGGATGGAGAAGGAAAGAAAAAAAAACAGTCAAATATAAAGCAGAACTCTAGGAAGCGCTGAATAAAACCTAGTATTATTACATTATTTGAGAGAACCTCTGGGCAGTCTCCCCAAAACAGTTCAAATAGTGCTTAGTGCCAAGGGAGAGTGTTTTATTATTATTATTTTCTATTTGTATCCGAGTAAAGAGACCGAGAATGAAACAGGGATACAGTATATTTACAGTACTGTGCACAAGTCTTGGAGCTGGTGGAGTTTATTGAATGCAAAATTATTAGCCCTCCTGTGAATTTTAAATTATTCATTTATTTTCCGTCTGCTTAGTCACTTTATTCAATAATGGTTGCCACAGTGGAATGAACCACCAAATTTAAATTCTTTTTCAAATTATGCGTCATTTTTGAAGCTGTTTAAAATTTGTGTGTGTGTTTGATCAGTATGGTAAAAGTCAATGCAGTCCAATTTGAGGAAAAATAATTAATTAGGAAATTTTATTAAAATCATTTTTAAGGTACAACAGGTAAAACTACGGTACACACAGATCTTATATACTGTCTGAAAACCACAGAATTGTTTAAAAGCGTTACACTTATAATTAACCAAATAACAAAACTAAGCATTTCATTCATTCATTTTCTTTTCGACTTAGTCCCTTTATTAATCTGGGGTTGTCACAGCGGAATGAACCGCCAACTTATCCAGCACATTGTACGCAGCGGATGCCCCTTCACTAAAAGCATTTTTCCAATACAATTTTGTAAACCTGGTCAATAAAAGATCTGTTCTCAAATGCACTTTTATATGTGACCTAAAGTCATTAGCAGTGACCGTGAACCACTTTGAGAAGCTGACAGCACTGTTTCATGAGCTGCTTGCGTTTAAGAACACAATTCCAAGCCTCTGAAAAGCCATAATTTCACTTAGCCGTATTATTACTATCAGGGTGCGTATTATACATTGACGATCGGGGGTCAAATTTTTTGGTTATGTTCAGTAATATGCTTTAGTGAACCAATTTCACTTATTCTATGGTCTGATGAAATTCTTGATTCTAATTGGCTGGAGGGTGTGCATTATTTTTATTGAAACGCACATGTAGTTCCAGTCAGTTTTGATCAGTTTGAAATGAACACGATTCTCCCAAAAGTTTATAGTTACCATAGCAACTAATGCACAGGAAACCGATGACTGTTAATGGCGGACGGGCAATCCGCAAAATTCGAAAAATCAATTATGCCACAAAATCAAGTTTTAAGAGATTTTTTTAAATGAGAATATAGTTGTTTTAAAGTCAAATTGACAGTTTATGTATAAGGATAGAGCGTGTTTAAAAATGTTGGAAGCTCCAGGCGGTCAGCGGCAGCTCTGTGAATGGCTCCAACAGAGCAAAGCTTATATCGGCCAGACCATCTCAGGACCTGCCGCTAAATCTAATCTCTTGAATCTTTTTTGTTAAAACGTGATATATAATTAATCTTTGGTGTATCTAACGGTCAGTCTTTGGGCTTTTTAACCTATTAGTTGGTCTCAGGTGTATTTTTTGGCAGATCGCAGAGAAACGTTTAATAATTAATTTATGACTGTAAATAATGTAATATTACACTGATCCTGCGTGTCTGGCTAATTGCTTTTGTTTTAAAGAAGATAAATAAAGCGTGATTCTCTTACCTGTCCCGATATGTTTTTTTCATTTTGGAAAATTTCCCTACTTATTTAAAAGCGAAGATTTCTGAAATAACTTTAGTCTTTGGCTGCTTTCTCTTCAATCTCTTGCCCTTCAACTGGTGTTTCATAAGATTTCTGACGTGTGTCCTGTGGTCCTTCGCCTCCACGTCGTGCATTAAAATCCTTTAAGGCACGGCAAGTCGTTGATTATCACTTGCATATTTAATTTAATTATTATTAATGTTAATATTTTTTTGGCGCGAACATGCATTTACAATGGCATGAACCATTATGGGGGTGGTCATATGCATATTGAAATTTTCTATTATTTAATTCTTAATATTATTTAAGATACAGATCAGAGCAAACTATTTCTTAACTATTAAAAAGCAGACCGCCCCCATACATTTTGTTTTGATGTCCTTCAGAGGGATTAAGCGTTAATTAATTAAACTGTCCTGTAATTCACACTTTGATTATGATTTCAGTTTTATTTTTGTTAATCTTTTAGTCCTGCCTTTTGACTCTCATGAACATGAACAAAAACTGTAGCATCGTTGTTGTAGGATACTTTTTTTTTTTCAGTTTTCCTTGGCAAACTATCACGCTAATGAAATTTCCATTCTGTCTTTAGTGCTGGTCTTTTTACCGGACTAGCAAAGAAGCACATTGACCAAGGTACGCTTGCTAGTCCTGCAGCCTGATAGAAAAACCTGATGCTTTTAATAGCGAACAGACATGCAGAAATGGAGAGAGAGAGAGAGAGTTTGGATAGCTACTAAACACTCCAAGATGTTTGAACGCACTTCTGGAGACATAATATTCAGGGGTTCATACTTTCATAGTGTATATCTACACACACACACACACACACACACACACACACACACACACACACACACACACACACGCACACACACACACACACACACACTCAAATACACACAGAGATTTGCTGCCACACAAGGGAATCCCCTTTGAGACCTCAGCTTCATTATGATCTGGCTTACCTCAGCATAGACTGGAGTGTGAGCTCTTTGTTGGCTCTGTCAGGGAGCGAGAAAAGGAGAGAGAGAGTGATAGAAAGAGCTCACAGCCGTGTCAGTATTGAACACTCGGGTCTGTCTGTGAAACCTATCCCTCCCATTTTTCCCCCCTATTCGGAGCCCCTCTTCTGCACTACTGGAGCTAAACTCTTTTTGTTTTTATTAATGAATGCCGTGCTGTCACCCGTCTGCTGACACATGTAATGCTCACATTCATCCATGTACTGGACTGGCAGGGAACACACACACACACACACACACACACACACACACACACACACAAATGCACACACACATATAAGCCCCCTCCCCCCTGTGTGGTTGTGACCTCATAACCTTGTTGTCATTGGGTATCCATCTGCCATCAGGGCACAACAGGACAGAGGGAGAGTGTAAGACGGAGAGGAGGCTGTCAAATGTCAAGCCCTCCCTCCATTCTGACTTGTGAAAAACACTAATGACTTTTCCTTTTTCTTCCCCAGCCAATAGTTTTCATTAGGACGGCCATTACTGACTCGTGCTCGGTCATTACTTGCTCGCTCTTTCACTTTATTGGCATATTTATGTTTCGTTAAGCAGTGGATAAAAGTGTTTTCTGAGTTCTACAAGAGCTGTATGTCAAAGTAATTAGTCAGGTGCTTAACTGTGCCGTGTTTGGTAAAGGAGAAGACTGGGTAAATGGACTGATTAACTAAAAAAAAGGAGATATTTACTGGATGAATTTGATTTACTTACCTCATTTTGGCCCTGCATTATTGAAGTGTTTTTTTAATGGGCTGTTGTAGATTATAAATATTTTTTTTTATTTAGTTTAAATACATGTTCAGTTTACATTAAATTTTTTGTACTGGAATTTTTTTAATTGTTTTAGTTATATTTTTATTCCAAGTTTAATTTTACTCTATGTTTTAGTTTTATGTGTTCTTGACATTTATATTTGTTAAACATGCAAATATTGTCATGGCAACTAACTAAAAAACAGTCCAATTTACTGAAATAAAAGGAAAACTATTTAGTTAACAGCTTTTTAATTTTGTTTATTTTAATAAAATGTTAAACATAAAACGAGATTAATAAAACAAAAAATATAAACTTATTTTTTTGTTTTGTATGTATGAATGTATGAATGCATGTATATATATGTATGTGTGTGTGTGTGTGTGTGTGTGTGTGTGTGTGTGTGTGTGTGTGTGTGTGTGTATGTATATATATATATATATAGTTTTTTTGTTTATTTTAGTTTTTATCTGGTTTTGTGTTCGTTCGTTAATTTCATTTGTTAGTTTGTTGGTTCGGTTGTTTGTTGGTTGGTTGGTTGGTTCATTTATTTGTTTGTTTTATTTATTTGTTCATTTGTTTTGTTTATTTATTTCATTCATTTATTCATTTTGTTGGTTCGGTCATTTGTTTGTTGGTTTGTTTGTTCATTTGTTTTTTTTGTTTTTTTCATTCATTCATTCATTTTGTTAATTCATTCATTTGTTTGGTTGCTAGTTCATTCATTTGTTTGTTGGTTCGTTCATTTGTTTGTTCGTTCAATCGTTTGTTTGTTTTATTTATTTGTTCATTCATTTTGTTTGTTTTGTTTGTTTGTTATTAATTTATTCATTTTCTTGTCGGCTTAATCCCTTTATTAATCCAGGGTCGCCACAGCGGAATGAATAGCCAACTTATCCAGCAAGTTTTTATGCAGCGGATGCCCTTCCAGCCACAACCCTAACCCTAACCCTTCTCTAGGAAACATCCACACACACACATTCACACTCACACACACACACTCTCCGGGCAATTTAGCCTACCCAATTCTCCTGTACCACATATCTTTGTTTAGTTGGGGGAAACCAGAGCACCCGGAGAAAACCCACGCGAAGGCAGGGAGAACATGCAAACTCCACACAGAAACGCCAACTGAGCCAAGGTTCGAACCAGCGACCTTCTTGCTGTGAGGTGACAGCACTACCAACGGCGCCACTGCCTCGCCTGTTTGTTATTCATTCGTTTGTTATTCACTTGTTTGTTCGTTCGTCCGTCCGTCCATTCATTCATTCTTTAATTCTATTTATATATTTTTATTTATTCATTTATTCAGTTAATTTATTAACTTATTCCAGTATTCCTTTAAGTACCTCAGTCTAAACTTATTTTAGTTGGTTTCTAAGGTGACATTTTTAAGTTTAGCTTTACATTTTTCCATACCAGAGCAGTTTGTGAGAACTGAATTCACGGAAAATCAAGGAGTGTTTACAAAGGACACATGAACCAAATAAATATATCACAAGGCTTAAAAAGACTTATGTAATATAGTGTACACACAGTATGAACAACTTTTATTGTTTATTGTCATACAACAGATATGATTTCATTGCAAAGAAAATAATGTGGTTCTTCTAAACATCTCCCTTTGTGTTCCTCGGCATACAGAAAGTCATATGGTTCTTCTGGAGCAGCATGTGCAGGGCTGGATTACGGATAGAGCCAATGGGCCCAACGCCCCGGGACCTCCGATTGCCAGGGGCCTTCAAAGCCTCAGGCTGCGCACCCCAAGACTGCCAAAGTAAGCTCAACACCAGGGCCCTCAGCACAAGGCCAGCAGACATTTCCTCATTTCAGCCTGAATATCAAATGAACCGCTGAGTAGCATGTGCCAAACATGTCTCCGCTCATTTTCACTTAGGCCTATATGGAATATTTTCCCCTTCATTTAATGTATACATTGGTGAAGTCCTGAATCTTTACATTTCTTCAAAATCTTTAGAAGTAAAGATGGAAAATTTATATTGTAAAAGAAAATGACTTGGTAATGTGGATGTAATGGCATTTTTTCATTTGTTTTCATTTAGAATTTAAGGGTCAGTAGATTTTTTTTTGTGGTCTTGATGGAAATCTCTTTTGAAAGAAATTTTTGTGCAAATAATTGCTGCATTAGATTGATACTGTAATACTTATAATACTGTAAAAATAGTAATTTAGCCAATATTATTGAAATTTCAAATAACAGTGTTTTGAAAATAGACTTTAAGATTGTAAAGGCTTTAGGGCAGGAGTGTTCAAACTCGGTCCTGGAGGGCCACGGTCCTGGAGAGTTTAGCTCTAACCCTAGTCAAACACACCTGAACCAGCTAATAAAGCTCTTACTAGATATACTAGAAACTTCCTGGAAGGTGTTTTGAAGCAAGTTAAAGCTAAGAGGAGGACATGACCCTCCAGGACCGAGTTTGGACATCCCTGCTTTAAGGTAATTTCTACGATGCAGAGCTGAGTTTTCAGCAGACATTGCTCCAAATTCTAGCCACAAATTATCCTTTCGAAATATTCCAATTCTTCTTGGTACTCAAGATACATTTTTTTTGTTGTTGTTGAATGTTTGTGGGAATGAAATCCAAAAAGAACAGTATTGATAAATGAAATTTTTTTTAGCAACATTGTGAATTCTCACAAAGAATACATTTTAAAGTTAAACAAAACTTTTATGAAGCTGTATGTTATGAAAATATTTGTTTCACGTTTTATCAACATTCAAGTACTTACCTTATGAAATTTGTTTGGTTAAGTCTTTTAGGAAGCACTCCCCCCTTAATTCCTAAAAGACTAGATTTAGCAAATAAACTGAATTGTTCATAAAACTGGCGTTGAATTTGTATGAGTTTATGCCAACAGAACTGTGTGGATTTAAAGTAAGTTCTGACCTCCCTCCACAAGATTTAGTTTTGATTACTGCTCCCAAATAGGATCTTTTAAATGTCCGGGCAGAAAACAAATTTTCCCCCCTTGGAACACAATATACTTCATTTTAAGTAACATTTCAAATTTTTTGAACCAGTATCTTTTGCTGTAGAGGTTCCTTTTCTGCAGAAGATCTTGCTGCCCTAAAAAACTAAATAAAATTGTTGTGAAAAACATGTAACAAAACAATAAAACAATCTTACATATTTTTTAGGAACAATATAACAGAAAACTTTGGCGGTTTTTAAACCTTAACTTTTAAAAAACAAGGTAAACCTTGAAACCGGTTATCATCCCATCCCTACAGCTAACCCAGTTGATCATTTACCACGAGGGCAGATGTGTCAGCGATAGTAGTTCTAACCCCGAATCCCACTGCAGCGGATTTGGAAGAGTTCCTCGGCACACCATGCCAGCATTACAGTTCATAAATAACGGCGCGTCCTTCCCATGACACATTTACTTGTTGAAATTTGTATGATTCATAATGTGGAAACAGTGTTTGTAATGAACTGCCTTTTGATAAATTTTAATTAAATCCCATTAAACCCGACGCTTTGTCGTATGTGGAAAAGGCAACTGACAGTAGTTAATTAGCCTGTTTAAGCGCAGCTTGCTTTTATAATGCATTTTGCTTTGTCATCATCCTGCTTTTGCCTGTAATTAGGTGTGACAGCGCGAGAGACGCGACGTGAGGGCCGGGAAGAACAAGTGCAAGATGGAGACAGGTAAGTGTGGAGAGAGCAGCTGAGCGGTTTTTATGCTTGCACAGGCATAAATGCATGTCATTGTAAAGCTTTTAAATCCATCATTCACATCCTCATATCAGTCAAATTCCGTATCTGTCCTATATCTAAGGCCTATACTGTATGCTATTGTTTTAAAAACAGCTTCTGAAACATGTTATGAATATTTACAAGCAGTAGTGTGTAGTATTATCATCACTTGACCTCATCATGTTGCAAGCAAAGTGGTAGCTATCATCTTGGTAATGTTTTGTTGTTGTTTTTGTTGGTATTATATTTGCTATTAAGATAAAGCTGTATGCAGGATATGATTTTCAATTTTTCTTTTTTTTTCTTTTCTTTTCTTTTTCTTTTCCTTTTCTTTTCTTTTCTTTCTTTCTTTCTTTCTTTCTTTCCTTCTTTCTTTCTTTCTTTCCTTCCTTCCTTTCTTCCATCCGTCCTTCCTTCCTTCCTTTTTTTTCGACCAACTGACCCCATCTCTACTTCAGACCTAAATGTTGCAAGCAAAGTGGTAGCTATCATCTTGATAATGTTTTGTTGTTGTTTTTGTTGCTATTATATTTGCTATTAAGATAAAGCTGTATGTTGGATATGATTTTCAATTTTCTTTCTTTCTTTCTTTCTTTCTTTCTTTCTTTCTTTCTTTCTTTCTTTCTTTCTTTTTCTCGTCCGTCCATCCTTTCTTCCTTCGTTTGTTTTCTTTCGACCAACTGACCCCATCTCTACTTCAGACCTAATTGCTAATATATGACATACAATAGTGTAAGGTTATGGATAAATATTGCAAAAAACAGCAAATTGTTGTATGAATGCAATATTTTCACTCAAAACACACGGGAACTTCAGCATGAATCTATTTTACCTCCAAAGCTGATGTAATGAAACTCCCGTGCACTTTGTGCCTGTTTATTGATGCCAAAGGTTTCTCGAGTAGCCAGCGAATCGAAAAACTACATTAAATGCTGTATGAGATGGGATGTGAGTTGGGAGTGATGATGTGTAGCAAAATACCACTTCCTGTCCGTTTTATGAGCAAGCTATTAAACATTATATAACATGTTGTTGAACCACTATTTCTAGATGGGATTTAAGCTTTGCAATATGATAACTGCACAATCTACAATCGCTTTGACTGGTATTTTAACTAGGGGACTGTTTTCTTGACACTTCTGCTTCCAAACAGTGTTCAGTGCAGTTTACTCTAGTACATATTCATTTTAAAACAGTGTTAGAATAAAAATGCTCCTAGCCCATATTGGCCTTTTGATTAGACAAGCCCTTCACTGTAAATAGAAATGCTGGCTTCCACAAGATTCCCTAACACAAAATTAATTAGGTTACCTTAAATGTTTTTGTAAATTTAGGTGGATTGAACATAAAACATTTAATTTGTCCTCCAAAAAACTCAAGAATTGTGTTGATTCAGCTTATTTTAAATGAGTAGTTTGAACAACCATTTTTTTTTTTTTTTTTTTTTTTTTTTTGGAGTGTCCGTATTGTTTTCCAGTGTCTCCTTTTGTGGTTCTACAATAACGAGTTCACACGTACAGATATTTTGAATGAATAGAATATGCATTTTTTTCATGCTGCTTCGAGCGCAGTGTCTAGCTCGGTCTCATAATGCTCCTGTAAAACTTTTGTGCTCCCGAAATTAGGAAAGTGGGCAAAAGTGGACAAAATAATTTGGATTAAGAGATGTTTGGACCTGGAATGTGTCTCTTTGTGCCCTAAACACTGAAATTCATCTTAACATGAACCCAGAATGAGTGCATTTTATTGTTGCGTTCATTCATTCATTCATTTTCCTTCGACTTAGTTTGTATTTCAGAGGTCGCCACAGCATAAAAAACCGCAACCCACCACTGGAGGAAAAACATACACCATTCACACACACATATACATGTCTTTGGATTGTGGCCACGCAAACACGGGGCGAACATGCAAAATCCCAACTTGCCCAGCTGGGACTCGAACCTGCAACTTTCTTGCTGTAAGGCGACAGTGCTAACTACCGAGGCACCTTGCCGCCCCATCGTGGCATACTATATATATATATATATATATATATATATATATGCACCATATACAATTAGATTTTAAGTATGGATTGCATAAATTGGACCTCCAATTCTGCAAATGAATTCAGTTTATTCAATTTAATTGAGGTAGCCATTGAGTTCTCAATAATTAACTAGAGAAGCAAAGCCTTGTTTGAAGATTTATAATCAGTTCAGTGGTTTTTCACCCATACTGAGTACATACTCCCAAACCATGCATTATGTTTCCTCCTCCAAGCATAACCCCCACCACCTACCTAATCCTCCTGAACCTCGCTTCCCTTCCTTCATCCCTCCCGCCATTCCCCCATGTTCCCCATGCACGCCTACCAAAAAACTAATTTCCTCCTGCACCCTTGAGCGATGTGTGCCACGCTAATTGCGCAAAGGTGGAGCGGCGCTTTGGTCTGTGTTTGTGTGCGAGATATATTCTAATGGCTGCGTTGTAAATTGTGTTTCTTACGAGTGTCCGCTCTGCTAGGCATAGTTCCAGGGCTTCCTGTGCCACCTGGGCATCTTAAAGTCTGCCAGTCTGTCGGTACAGGAGACCCAGCTGGACGGAGGACTGTGATGGTGTGTTGGTGGAATCGTTAATGAAGATTTAGTGCCAACAACATTAGCCGTCTTGAGGCTCAGACCCACCCAAGAGCCCCCGGGGTGTGCAACCTTGAGCTTGTTGCCCTCTATGCGTTCATGTCTCCAATTGTTCGTGGCGAGATACATTTGTGCTCGTGCTGGGATTTGTTTCTTATAGGAAGTGTTTATGTTGGTCCTTGAGATAATTGAAAAGAAAAGAAAATAAAGTGCCACGTCCTTTTTTTACATTTTTCTCTAAGCTGCAATTTTCATCCAACACCTCGGTGTTCATTAGCAACACATGTGTGCTTAATAAAGGTATGTGGGGTGGTTACTGTGGAAGGTGTGAAAATGCTACAAACAAACTAATCCATTCCAGACTCACCGACAGTCAAGTTTCAGGCGTGAATTGCTCAGTGTTGGACTGGAGCACTAGTTTTATAACTGTATTGTTTAGATCTTATTCAGATTACACCATATATAAGTTCTGACAGGAATGAAAACATGAGATCTCATCTCATCTGTCTCATCTGTTTACTATTTAATTTTTTTTCTGCAGTGCTTTGGGTCTATGAAAAGCACATTACAAGTTTGAAATGCATTATTAACTGTTTGCAACTTCCAGATTTGTTTGGATGTGTACAATCAATGTTTTATAAAAACAGTCCAGATAATATGGAACATTTTTACTAAGTTATTAATGCACATATCATTGCCCATTTTGATTAAATATACAAGAAATTATTTGAAAATAACTATGATTAATTTGTATTATATTTAATTATATAACTGTTTATAATTCATCAATAATTTGTAATGTTATAAATAAAAGTCTATTATACCGTATTGTACATAGGGTTGTGTTAATAGATAATGCCATCATCCATTGCTGAATCTCTGCCCCGTCGCAGCAGCAACACGCTTGTGAAAAATACACACGTTGGCCCTGTTTACAGTAAAATGTTTTGGTTTTAAAATGGCATTTTATAACGAAAACGATCCACGTCCACATTGCCGTTTCATCTAACATTTCTGAAAAGCCCTCTTTCCACACTATACTGCTGAAAACGCACATCACGTGAACACACACACAGGCATGCGCTGCAGCATACACGGACATCTGAGCTACAGGACGTCAATGGGTGCTTTAAGCACAAATTCCCAAAGAGCAGTGCACATCGGACCGTTTATCAAGGATGTACCGATGTACCGTGTCTCACTATAGTTGTTAAACGTGATATTTGATTAACCTTGTTTCTATCTACCAACTCTTCTGTCTTTTAAATCTGTCAGGTAACATGTTACAGTGTCAGTACACTGCTTCAATCTTTCACGCTTGTACTTAGTAATTTTAGCAACAACCTCAGATACTGTTGGTTGGTTCCTGTTGATTTTGCACCTTTTTGTTTACTAACCAAGTTTGTCGACGCCATTATAATGACTCTGATCACTCTGCCTGTTGAGTAGTTGAAACGTAGTTGAAACGCTACAAATAATCAATTCATTTTTAATAATTAATTATTCATAAATAATAATTCACTGGCTCTGATGACTATGCCTACGTCCATCGCAATGTTTCACATTAGATATCGTACGATGCTAAATTGGTCAACATCGCCCAACCCTGCTTATGCAGTCAATTGGTGAAGTTTTTTTCCTTAAGACTGTCGCCACTGGCTTGCTTGGTTTCGACTTGTGAAGCTGCATATTGATGGATTTGCTCTTCAGAGTTTGTACTTTCAGCAGTGAAAATTAAACCACACTGAACCGAACAAAGCTTCAACTCTGAAAACTGGACTGACACAGTTTTTTGTTTGTAGATTATTCCATGCAAAAGGTATTTAAAAGCTATTTTCCCCATCTCAGTCCGCACTTTATTAACAAACAGTTAATAAATAGCTAAGGACAGGCTTTTTACAAATGTAATTTTGTAGATATGATGGGAGTAAACCCAGTACAGATTTGAAAACCAGGATATGCCAATACTTGAGCCTACGAATGGACAAAGCAGACCAACCTACCCTCGTATACAGCACACAATGATGAATATGATATTTAAAATTAGTTCTAAATCTTAGTGCACCATGGTAAACAGTATCCAATGCATTCAGGCTTTGAGACTAAGCATGCATATGGATAACATTACCGTAGTCCAATATCGACATAAAAGTTGCCTCAACCAGTTTGTTTTTAGCATCAAAAGAAAGGCAGTTCTTAATTCTAAAATAGCTTAAAATCCCCAGTTTTTCACCAGTTGCTGAATGTGAGAACTAAATGAAAGTTTATCATCAATTTAAATTCCAAGATATTTGTACTGGGACACCAATTCAATCAGGTAGTAGTAATAGAACCTAGCTTTTGCTTTGTTTTGAATTTGAAAATAACATAGGTTTTGTTTTATCGTAATTTAAAACTAGTTTTAACTCAGATAAATTATGTTGAAGTACATTTAAAAGCAATCTGTAGTTGAAAAAGGGCCAGATTGGGTGTAGATGCAACTGTGTATATGATCATCAGCAAATAATTAGCAGCAAATAAAAATAATTAAAATTAGCATTTTTGATATTTTGATCAATAATATTTATAGTAAAAAGAAGAGGCCCCAGTACCAAACCCTGTGGAACTTGCACACATTGATTTTAATTTGTAAGATAACTTTAAACCAACCAATAACTTGATCAGATAAACCAATACTTTGATAATTTACAGAAAGGAATTTAAAGAAATTGCACAATAAATTGAACTGAATTGAATATTGGGCTTTAAAACAATTGCAAAGTTTTCTTTTAATTTACTTAACTTTTTATCTGATTGAGTCTCTCATATGGATCACATCATGAGCCAAAATGTGAGGGTTTGGAACTGTTATTGAACCCTAGGACATGTTTGGCATTTGTCATACACAAGTATATCCCTCACATACTCATTTCTATTCATAAAAAATTCAAAATGGCGTCTCCCCTTACTAAAATAGCCTGAGAAACGGTACAAATCATGCCACTATAAATAATTAAAAGCAGCACTGCGTTGCATTATCATCACTTGACCTCATCATGTTGCATGCCTCATTTAGCAAGGCTAATGTGGTTGTTTTTATTTGATTTTATTTCAGATTTGTGTAAATGATGTTAACTTTTGGCTGTCTGGTCATTATAAAGGTCATTAAAAAGATGTTGAAATTCACCACTGAACACTTTAGTTGCACAGTAAGGGCATGTTGAACAAATTGCATATTGCTGCACTATAATGGTTCAGTTGTGTAGCATTCAGAACTGAATTAAGGATGGCCTGAATTCTCAGTTGCAATCCTTATTATGAATTGAGGTAGCAAGCAGGATGCATTGAACTGCATAATGCATATAAGAAGTGGAATGAATTTAAAATGCATGCATCTGTAATTAACTAGAAAGGCACTTGTTTTTTTTTATGTATATTCATGAAAGCTCAGTGGTTCTTAACCTTTTTGACACAAAGGCCTCCAAATTGTCTACAAAATCATCGACTTAAGAATGTGTACTATTACTTGAGTAAATTTTAAGTGGTGCACACTCAAAACATGACTTTTGCTGCTTGTTCAAATTACTTAATTAAAATGAGTTGAAGCAACACAAATCTTATTTTTTTGTATCAACTTAATTGGTTTATGGCTTTTGCTACTTTTTCAAACTACTTATGAACTTAAATGTGTAAAAACAATGGAGTTTTTTTAATTGAATGCTCTTGGGACAAAATGAAGGAATACCTCGCGTGCATTCGGTCTCAGGTTTCGCTTGACTTTTGTCTAGTCTGGCACCTCATACACGATGGGTCTTCTTTACAGTGGTTGGTTGGCATCTACCAATCCCACAATGTGTTCCCACTGTAAACAGGAAGATGTAAGCTAGACTGTAGTCAAAATAATTAATTTACTAAGTAATGGGGCATTGCGGTGGCGCAGTGGTTAGCACGATTGCTTCACAGTAAGCAGGGCGCTGGTTCGAGCTCGTGCTAGGTCAGTTGGCATTTCTCTGTGGAGTTTGCATGTTCTCAACGCTATAGATGAATCGAACAAGCTAAATTGGCCGTAGTGTGTTTCCCAGTGATGGGTTGCAGCTGGAAGTGAACCCCCTGCGTCATTCATATACTGTATAAATAGACGGTTGATTCCGCTGTTGGCGAACCCTGATTAATAAAAAAAATAAACTAATTAAGTAACATTCAAACACATCATATTGTAATGATGACGTTACAGTACGTGTTACAGTATTAGTTACTGTCAAAAGAAAAACATTTTTTTTCATTTCTGTACAATCCTCTTTAATGTTATTCAGCGCATGTG
The DNA here is from genome assembly GCF_052040795.2 of Danio rerio. Classification (NCBI taxonomy): domain Eukaryota; kingdom Metazoa; phylum Chordata; class Actinopteri; order Cypriniformes; family Danionidae; genus Danio; species Danio rerio. The sequence goes on from NC_141027.1 coordinate 21,214,181, forward strand.
AAATGTACTGTAAGTTATTTGGGTGTTCTGTGTGAATTTAAAACTCCAGCTAGACTCCAGCTTTTTTTTTTTTTAAACGGCCTGTTTTTAGAATTCCTCCAACTCTGTTCCAGAAATCAACTTGTAATTTGTAAGCAGCCTGGATCTCCACAGCAGATTTTTAATGCTTCAGCTGGTCTGATGCAAGATTCTTGATGTTGTTGATGGCATGATTTGTACCCATGCTGCACGATGACTATTATCTGTCCTGTTTACAGCTTCGTGAGTGTGTGTGTGTGTGCGTGTGCATACAGATGCTAGAGGATCAGGGTAGTCTGGAGACACAATCTTCCCCCGAGACTTATTAGTAAACCCACCAAATGCCATTAGGGCAAAATGAATCCAACCACAATCCCTGTAATGTGTAATAAAGTGAATGGAGTGTAATGTTATTACAGTACAGACCAGAACATGATATTAGTGGTCATGGACACATGCACACACACTGTGCTCCAGCACACGTCAGAACCTTATGGGCTCTCTATTCATACGCACTCCCTTTTAATAGAGGACAAAATAAAAAGTAGTGACTAATGGTAATATTTCTGAGTTATGGTATTGGGCGATGTGGACTGGCTGAGGTGACGTTATGTCCTATATGTGTGCGGTGAGGACTAAACCAAGGCATTAAACCACCAAAAGAGGCCCATGTGACCTTTTGTCTGGCTGTAATAGACCACAGTTTTTCCATAATATCAGCAATCAAAACCCGAATGGAGTGGCTTATTCTGCTCCGATATGAAACTTGGTAGTCATAAATATTCCGTGCTATTGTACGAGAATACAATTGCGAGCAATGATAATGATTCAGATTTCCCCTTGCTGTGTGGAGCTGGCTGTTGGGTGTGATTGCAGGAAACCAAAAAATTTATTTCTTCAACGTCATACATCAATGTTACGTCCCTGGGATGTACTGTCACTGAACCCCTCACACATGCATTTAATTAACCGCTGAATGAATAATTCATAGTTGAGCCTCGGGGCAGTAGATAATTATAACGATGAGGGTTATTCTGTTTATTTTGCTCTTTATTGTGTTAAGATGTCAATTCCTCTCCGCTGCATCTTGTGCATTCGAGGAGGAGACGTCACGTTCTGTTTTTAACCCGAGAAGATAAGGAGCAGGTTAAATTGGTTGGGTTAGGGGATTTGTCTCTCACGTTATTTTTCCAAATGACACCAATGTAAATAGACAGATGAAGTGCGGGTTCTTAATTAGATTCCTCTTTGGCTTCGACGGCAAGATTAGTCTGGGTGTTTTCATGTCTCCATCTCAGAGCTACAATATTCAGCTGCAGATATTCAATAGCATTGATTATATGTTTATGCAATCAATTTGGACCATTTGAAATGAATGTAAACAATGGCCATACGCTCCTTCCTGCAATGTTTTGAGCGCCGCTGCTGATGAATCACCAACGCCGCATCAAAATCATAGATGTGTTTGCAGTCTGCAATTAAATGTGATGACATAAAAAGACAAAATAATGTCAAGTAAACATCTTTTTACTGAGAAGTTTGTATTTGCATGACGAATACGTAAAAAAAAAAACAAGCAAAATCTGTAAGCCGTAATTTTTAAAATGCTTAATAGGCTTTAAAATACAGTGGGGATAATAAGTATTGAAAACGTCAACATTTTTCTCAGAAAACATATTTCTAAAAGTGCTGTTGACTTTTTTTTTTTCAGATGTTGGTAACAACCAAAGAAATCTATACATGCAAAGAAAACAAATCTAATTAGTTTACAAATGAAGTTATGTGTAATAACATATGACACGGGGAAAGTATTAAACACATGAAGAAAGGGAGGAGTAGAAAGGCAGTAAAAGCCCAGACAGCAGCTAAAATACATTACAGCAAGAAAATGATCCAAACACAGCCAAGAACTACACAACTAGTTTTTCAGATTTTTAAAAATTTATTTTATTTATTTATTTATTTTTGTATGTTTGTATTGTTTGGGTTTTTACCAACATCTGGCTCAATTCCCTGTCAACAGAACTTTTAGAGATATTATTCCCAGGAAAAAACCATAACATGTTCAATACTTATTTTCCTCCACTGTATATAGAGATAATTTAAAGAGAGTCACCTATAAGGTAATTTACATGCTATTTACTCAACATTAATTGGTTCCAACCCTTTATGAGTTGCTTTATGCTGTTGAGCACACACAAAAAACATATTTTAAAGAAAGCTGAAAACCATTGACTTCCATAGTTAGAAAAATAAACACTATTGAAGTCAATGGTTAAGTCTCCAGCTTTTTTCAGAATATCCTATTTTATGTTCAGTAGTTGAAAGAAAGTCAAGCAGGTTTGGATCAAAGTGAAGAGTGTGTAAATGATGACAGAATTGTCAGTTTTAGGTGAACCACCTCTTTAAGTACGCACAATATAATAAATGTCATATTTAGTTATTTTGTTTGCCATTTTTGACATTTATTTGTTATATTAATATGTTAGATTATCATATATAAGACTTAAAATGCTGTCTTGCGAAATAATCATCAAAAATGTGGATTATTTTAACGTCTAATATGGTCATGGAAAACTCAGTAAAAGTCATGGAATTTTGACATGGCATTTTCTGGAAAAAAAGTTTTGGAAAAGTCATAGAAAACAGATAGCTGTATACTTGAATATAGGTTAGTTGTCTTTAATTCCTTTCTGTCCTTGGCCAATCTCATACCATCACATTTTTAGTGCTTGTAAGCATTATCTAATTACATTTTATGTAGATATAGATATAAATTGGGCATTACGGTGGCCAGTAGGTAGCATAATTGCTTCACAGCAAGAAGGTTGCTGGTTCGAGCCTCTGCTGGGTGAGTTGGCATTTCTGTGTGGAGTTTGCATGTTCTCCCTGTGTTGGCGTGGGTTTCCTCCTGGTACTCCAGTTTGCAATATATTCCAGACATGCAATATAGGTGCATTGGGTAAGCTAAAATTGTCTGTAGTGTATGGATGTTTCCCAGTGATGGGTTGCAGCTGGAAAGGCATCCGCTGCGTAAAACAGATGCTGGATAAGTTGGAGTTTATTCCCCATTGGCAACCCCAGATTAATAAAGGGACTAAACCGAAAAGAAGATGGATGGATGAATAAAGTAAAACTAAATAGATTGTTGCGGTTTTATGATATGCTGTAATAAATTTTAACATGTATTGTTTTTTACCACGCATATGTAGACATAGCATGAAATATTAGGTCATGAAAATTTACTTGAATGTCTTGGATAAATCATGAAAAAGTCATGGAATTTTAGTAGTTAAAATGTGTATGAATCCTTGAGTTTTTAGTTTTGTCTTTTTAGAATGTGTATTTATGACCTCTGCTTTGTGTTAATGCATCGCTAAGCACAAATGGCTTGATAAATCATTCTGATTGGTTTACACAAACCATAGACAGGTCACTGATTGGCTGATAAATCTGTTTATTGGTTGACATATATCATGTGTATGTCTCCATTAGATCATCCCATCTGGGATCAGGTCAGAGAAAGACAATGGGTGATGTTGGCTTTGGGCTTTTAACAGGCGATCAATATATGATTGATGCCTTAAGTAGTTGTTATGACTCCATGAGTGACCTTAGAGACCCTAGAGGAACTGGTAAATCTGGGTAAAAAAACCCCTCATCATCCTCTTCACCACGACCAGCCATTGATTAATGGTTTTGTGTCTGCCGATCAATGGAGCGAGACTGCCTTATAACTCATTTAAACAAGATGTCAATCAGTCTCGATCCATCGGTTGACAGCGGCGCAGGAGGAGATCTTTCCTTGTGGCCGGAGTGGGAGCACAGAGTGACAGGCATGGATGTTGTGGGTGTTAGGCTTGTCCAATCTAAACAGCAGCAGCATGTCGGACATGAAGCCGTCCACCTACGCACACATATACACTGCCACTTAACGACAGCATTCCACCAATCAGCATGTCAACGAGCTCTATTGCAGCACAGCGCTCTTTAACATGTCTGGGCCTGACCGCAACCTACGCAGCTGTCCATCAAGAAGCTAAGCCCCGCCTCCACTCGCCCGCTGTTTATAGAGTGGTGAAATGCAGACTGAAGCGGGGCGTATGTTTGCACAGAGTCACCCACTGCAACAGGGTCTGGTGCATGCTGGGAGAACGTGGGTGTGGGAATGCCAGACAGACACGTGTCTGGCAGGATAGGCTGAATGCAAGACGGTTTGAGCGATAGAGAAGGGTACGCAGTACAACAGAGGAATGCATGTTGTGGCTTAAAGTGTATTCAGAGATGCACAATGTTTATTTAAGGCAAGAACGCAGAACTGTGGAAATGTGCTGAACGGCTCTGTTTAGAACTGGCACTGAAATGCCACTCTGAGACCGGTCTCACAAAGCCAGATTTTTTTTTTTTTTAAACTGTCAGTGTAAAGTTTGGTCCAATTTTCAGTTTATTCTGGCCAAATAGCACCCACAGTGATATTTTTTCCCAACTGTACATTAGGGATTTAGATAAGTGCTAGGATTTTTAGATATTGTGATTTATAATAAACTGTAATAATGAATCACTAATGATTTTGCAATAAATCTCTTTGCAAGGCAGTACTTTATATGCAAATATTTGGTAATACTTTACAGTAAGACATTCAATTTGTTACAGCAGTGGTTCTCAAACTGTGGTACCTCTAGTTGTACGTGGAAAAATTGCTGAATAATTAATGTTAAAAAATGAACACGTGTAGCCCTTTAGCACCAATATGATCAGTAAATTGATTTTAATTGGCTAAACCTTTTATTTAAATTGACATTTTTTAATGTTTGTTATGTATTTTATCATTTGAAGCTAATTTCTTCCCCATATTTGTAACGGTTGTTGGGGACGTATGCTGTATTTTTATATTAAAATGTTGACAGGTATAGTTTAATCACTTGCTTTTTTTACACACAAAACCTACTCTAATGTGCAGTAAACAAATCTAATTTCTAATTTAAATATGTAAATCCAATTCATATATTTAAAATATAAGTTAATGTTTAGATTTCAAAGATATACAAATAAGTCATATACAGTTAAAGTCCCCTTTTTTATTTTTTATTTTTTTATATTTCCCAAATGATGTTCACAGTATGTCTGATAATATTTTTTCTTCTGGAGAAAGGGTTTAACACAGCAGCTTGACTAATTCAAAATATTAAAAAAGATCATTTTAGGTTTTGGGCGAACTATCTTGTCATTTGCTCAATCACTATGTCTGCAGTTGTGGAGACAAACAGTAAATGCTCAAATGTTAAATCTGTGAGTTCTGGAATCTGTGAGTATATCGCTCCCAATATGCATGTGCAAGACCCACCTCCATTATAAATAACGAACTTGTGTGCGCAAAAGATGCGAAGTACCCTTACTCCCGATCATGCACAAAACTCCAATTTGGCCTGTTTAGCCTGAGTTGGACCACTGTGTTTTCCGGCGCCGGTGTATTACTTGGTGACAAGCATTGCTGTAGAAAGCTTTCTGTTCAAGTGCTTGAACAAGTTGCCGGTCGAAAAAAAAAGCAGTCGAAAGTTCTTTAGAGACTGGACAGACTGCAGACTTGTTTTTATACCCAACGAAGTCAAAGTAATGTCTGCATTTCTACTTGAAGAAACAAGGACTCCCATCAACAGCTATTTCACAGCAACTTTCATCAATTTTAAATGTTTATTAAATGATTTTGCAGCTGAAAACGTGTCTTTAAAATAGCAAATATTGTTTTCAAAAGTCTATTTTTGTAACGTGAATAACGCAATTACACTGACTCTAGTAACTGTAATTAAATTAAACAAATTTAAAATGTAATTTGTCACATTACTGGGTTTCCCAAAAATGTCATTAGAATACAGTAACCCGTTACACCCAACATGAAACAGTTTAAAATGTAATACAGTTTAATATGTACCGCCAATATGAATTCTTTTTAAAGGGATAGTTCAACCTGAAATGAACAATCATTTACTCACAATTTACTTTAAAACAGCAGAAGATATTAAGATGAAAGCTGTAAACCTGTTACTTTATTAGCATTTGTTTTTCTAACTATGGAAGTCTATGGTCAAATCAGTTCACTTTTGTTGTCACATCATCAGCAGCATGTGTGCTATAATGAGTGAAAAGCTTACAGGTTACAGGTTTCTAGCTTTCTTCAAAATCTTCTTTTTTTGTTCAATAGATGAAGATTGAGGGTGAGTAAATAGTGAGTAAATACATTTTTAGCTATGTTGTGGCGCAGTGAGTAGCACTGTCGCTTGCCTCACAGCAAGAAGGTTGCTGATTCGAGCCTCAGCTGGGTCTTTTGGCATTTCTGTGTGGAGTTTGCATGTTCTCTCCATGTTGGCGTAGGTTTCCTCCACGTGCTCCGGTTTTCCCCACAGTCCAATGACATGTGGTATAGGTGAATTGGGTATGCTAAAATTGTCTGTAGTGTATGTATGTGAAGGAGTGTGTATGGATGTTACCCAGTGATGGGTTGCAGCTGGAAGGGCATCCGTTGCGTAAAACATATGCTGGATAAGTTGGTGGTTCTTTCTGCTGTGGCGACCCCAAATTAATAAAGGGATAAAGCTGAAAAAAAAATTAATGAATGAATGAATTGTGAACTACCCTTTTAGTTGTTATACCACCCCAGTGACCGCTTTCAAGCTTTATTTCAGAGAGTGTAACTCTTATAATATTGTAGAGTATAGCTTCCTGCTGGACTGATAAACATCTGTGACGTCCAAACTGTGATTTTCCTCACGTTTTTCTAGTTTTGTGTGCAATGTCCATCAGTGGACAGACTGTGGGTGGTCTGTGTGAGGTTGAGACCACTTTAGCACCAGCTTTTGCTCTTCAAATGTTTCTCATCCACTCGGCTAAACCCTCAGAAGAGTTAATAGAGGACACCTTCTGTCCCTTCCTAATTATTTGGTCTGTGCACTGTTAAGATGCTGTCAGTGCAGACCACGCTGTGACAACTGGCTTCACAAACTCATTGTCTTTCTCTGTCATGTGCGAGATCAACAGGGAAGGCTGTGTGACATGTGCACGATCAATATTCAAATCCCTCTGATACCTCACCGAAAGACAAACACACACAAACATCACATCAAAGATTTACGTCAATACACCTCACCTATACCAACTGAAGAGCTCTTCATGTTTAAGGACATTGAACTCGCGCAAGTAAAACTGTGCGGTGGCTGTTACCAGGGTAACAATGCCTTATGCAGTGAAAGGGGAGAAGAACACACACACACACACACACACACACACACACAGTGCGCAAGATCTACTGCTTACCAGGGATCTTTGCAATATGTTTGCAATATGTGTGTTTGGGTTTAGGTTTTGTTGATTTGATCACTGGTGGTCTTGTCTACTTTTTGACCATATCCAGAGTGAGTCAAAAAGGCATTCGATTGGTTTACTATTGTAGTTTAAATGCTCATGTGGCCAAATCCATTGGAACAGCCAATAAAAACCACCACCTCTTCACCTTTGCCTTAATCTATATAATCTATAATTGTTTGGTTTGCCTTCAAAGCCTTTTCTAAAATCAGTGATTCTCATTAGGATGTGAATTGGCACATTTCTTTGATATTAAAATACAGGTTTATGAATAATTTTTCACATATAAAAAAATCATGTTAATCAGCTTTTTAAGCAACATAGAAGGACCTGATTTCAGGCAGCACAATGTTACAATTAGTCTTTTCCATCTGATGAAAGCACCCTTTAATGATTAAATCTATATACAGACACTTAAATTAAGAACAACTTTCCATGTTCTAGAATAGTTGTTAAATGAGTTTAACAGACGACATCCATAGATGTTAAAATGGTATAAATGATACATAAGTAACTTGGGGAAAAAAAGAAATTCAATATTTTGACTTTAATGTATGTAAATATTATTTCTTAAGCTTATTTTGCAATATTAAATTGAAAGTTCAGGAAAAAGTCTAAATATACATCTAGTCATAGACACTGACTCATTATAAAAGTGGTAGATAGTGGACAAAAGAGACCCATCCAAACATCAGGTTTGGATGGGAATGCTTCCCTTGTTTTACTGGGTTTTGGTTGACTGGATCACATCTTAATTTCGGATCTTGAGGATCAAATATATTGGAAATCCAAGAGCTCAGTCAAAGCAGGGTGAATCGGCCTTCAGCAACTACACCCTAAATGATCAGATATGCTCCAACATTAGGCACATTGGTGTGTGTGGGTGTGTGTCTGGGTGTGTGGTGGAGTAGACAAAGGAAGATGCACATTGAAAGGGTTTTGATCTGCTGAAACAGCAGGTAACATTTTGTGCAGACAAGTTTGCTGGAAAGGGGTTAGGAGAGTCACTAAATACACATTTAAGCTCTGCCTCAAAAGCTTTTGACATCATAGAAGATTCAGTTCAAATACTTATTTTTGAACATAAAGGCATTTGAAGGTTTGGTTCAAACTGCAGTTTGGACATTACAGGTTTGATTTGAATAGCATTTTTCGATATTTTTCAAATGCTATCTATAACATTTAACATTTTATATTGCATTAAGATACAGTTTTGCAAGTTAATGACTGTGTTTAGATTTCCTCATTATTTTCAGGTCAGTTACAGTAGCATAATATATTGTTAAAAAGTAAGAGTATGGCTTATTCCTTGCTTTATCAGGGATCGACACCACTGCCATTTTATTTTTATCACCTGAAGCACATATACAGTTTAGGATTTTTTAAACATATAATACAAATAATAAATAAATTAATAAATTAATGAATAAATAAAATAAATAAATATTTAAAAATAGATAATATAAAAACATATTAAATAAATAAAAATAAACAATTAAATGATGAATAAAATGCTAAAAAGCATAAAACATATAGTAAAAAACATAATAAAAAATGAATGAATAAATAAATACATAAATAAAATAAAATATATTAAAAATAAAATAAAAATAAATAAAATATAAAAAATTATACAATAAAAATCAATAAATAAAATGTAATAAAAGTAAAATAAATTAAAATATAAAAACATAATAAAATGTATAAAATAAATGTATAAATAAAATACATTTTATAAAAATTTAAAATAAATAAAAATCTAAAAATAAAAATAAATGCTTAAATAAAAAATATATAATAAAAAATAGGAAAACATAAATAAATAAAAATCATTGAATGTATATACACATAAATAAATAAATAAAAAATAAAATAATAAATGATTAACTAAATAAATAAAAATATAAAAACATAATGAAAAAATAAATGAATGAATAAAATGAATAAGTAAATAAATAAATAAAATATATTAAAAATAAAATAAATAAAAATATAAAACATAAAACAAAGAAAATAAAACTTATAATAAAATTAAATGAATAAACAAAAAAGAACTAATAAATGAATAAATAAATAAATGAATGAGTGAATAAATAAAAATAAATAAATAAAATGTATTAAAAGTAAAATAAATAAAACAAACAAAATAATAAAAACAGATAATTATAATAATAATAGTAGTAGTAACAATAATAATATAAATAATAACACAATAATAATAATAACAGTAATAATAACAATAATATAAATATGAAGGAAAAGGTAAAAATAAAAATTAACTTTAATCTTCATAACATTTTAATGACTGAAAAACAAGAACAAAACAAACAAACAGTTCATATAATTCACAACAAACATACTTTATTCATTTTAGCTCAATACTTTTACAAAACAAAATTAAAATCAACAATTTATAAGTAAATATTTATAAGTAATTTATAAGTAAATTTAAAATGGTATACTAATGTTAACAAATACTAATGTTAACAAACAAAAGCTTACTCTAAAGTCTTACTATGTTGCTTATGTACAGTTGTAGTGTTTGTTTATAATATAACGTTTTAATTTTTTTAAAGGGACTGAATGTTAAAAAAAATATTATTTGCTTATTTATAATCACATTGACTTGACATAAAATAATCTGTAGTAACACTTATTGACTTTTTCTCTTTGTACATGTCATGAGAGGGGAAAGCCACGCCAGTTAGTAAAGATATCTCGGGTTTTTCAGTGGTGAAAGTCATCCGTTGGGCAAACTTAGTACAGTAAACGGGAGAGTACAACAAATTATTTTTTACTATCCCATTTGCTGAAATAATAAAAGAAAAACTCCACAATGGTGTTATCAAGACTTTCAGAAAAAGGAAAAAATAGTGTGAGACTGATAATGGCAGCCAGAAAAGAGAACAATGTCAAATTTACTGTCCTGTTCATAGACGCTGCATTACCAACACCTCGCACAAGCTGTAATTCGTTTTAGTAATTTGATGCAAAGATGATGTAATGCATACATAAATACATATAATTGTTCATACGTTTTAAAAAAATGTAAATAATTAAAACTTTCAAGGATTTAAGATTTTGATGACCATTAAACATGTCATAACACTCTTGTGAAAAGGGTCCATTAGCATAGGACATTATTTCTGCTTTTGAATCAGCTGCTATGCTGACACATAGGCATTTGTATTTCTGCCCTATTTCAAAAAGAGGACTAGGAGCAAAGCAACAGTCATCAAAACACCACAATTAGGAACAAAGCCTAAAAGGAGTTTCAAATAGTTATAAACAAAATATCTGTGGGGAAGTTTTAGCTGACACTTTACATACACACACTAGGGACATTAGAGACTTATTTGAATGGCATCTTAAGTCTATATACGTAGCTATTATTTCAATATTTTTGTTTAATTTAACAACTTTTATTTAAAACAAGGTTTATAGCATGGACTGTGACTGTGGCGACCCCAGATTAATCAGATTAATAAAGGGACTAAGCCGAAAATGAATGAATGAATGAATGGACATTTTCAACATTGTCATTTGGGCACATTCAAATGCAAGATTTTAAGTGCAGTTTGGTGGCATTTATTTGGATCTCACGGGTGTGTTTAAATTGACCTATTGGCTAGCACAATGGCTCAGTGGTGATGCATCACTGTCACCTCACAATAAGAAAGTCACTGATTCGAGTCCTGGCTGGGCCAGTTGGCATCTCTGTGTGGAGTTTGCATGTTCTCCCCATGTTCGTGGGGGTTTTTACCGGGTGCTTCGTTTTTCCCCATAGTCCAAAGACATGCACTATAGATGAATTGAATAAACTAAAATGTGTTTAGAGAGAGAGAGAGAGAGAGAGAGAGAGAGAGAGAGTGTGTGTGTGTGTGAATGCGAGAGTGTATTGGGTGAAAGTGAAATGGGTATTTCCCAGTACTGGGTTGAGACTGGAAGGGCATCCGCTATGTAAAACATGTTGGAACAGTTGATGGTTCATTCCACTGTGGAGACCCCTGAAAAATAAGGGACTAAGCCGAAGGAAAATGAATAAATGAAGTTGACCTACTGTATACTCTCTATGTAGCGGTCACTGTATACAGTCTGTGTATTAAAGTTGAACTTTTAAATTACTAACTTGGACCCCTACTATTAATTTCTGTGTGGCTTTCATTTTTCTGTGCCAGTGAAACAAACGTTTGATAAACAAGTGAATAAATTAAAACGGGGTGAGGGGAAGGGATGACAAGTTTTTCATCAGAAAAATTTAATTTCTCACTTGATCACACACGACAGAGAGTGAGTGCTGTGTTTGTGTTTGTACGTCTTCTCTCATTCTTTCTATGCGCCTGTGTGAGAGAGAGCACCTGCATAAGTGTATGTGTGTGAGAGGGATTATTATCTGTGTTGTCTTTGAAGCATTCATCCTTGAATATGCGTGCATTAAAAATATTTCTCTCTTTCAATTTCTGTTTTCTTTCTTTCTCTCTCACTCTACATTTGCTCGTTTGCGTTAATATATACACTCTGCTCTTCAGGTTTGAGCCTCCATACTGTGTGTTCAATAACCATTGGAGGAAAAAACTACATAAGGAGGAACTAAAGAAAAGATCTTTGCTCTTCAGCAATGTGACAATTTCCCTCTCTCTCTCTCTCTCTCTCTCTCTCTCTCTCTCTCTCTCTCTCTCTAGTTTCTCTCGTCCTCTGGGAGCGATGCCCCTGGCAGCAGGGTGGATCTCGTTTTAAAGGGCTTTAATTTTTAATTGAGCTCTATTCTCACCCCCTCGTCTTCCCAGACACCCCCCCATCATCCCTCTCTCCACTCGTCTTCGCTGCAGGCTGGCTCTGAGGGCTACCAGATTTCACTCAGTCGTAATAAATAATTCTAATATCCACACGCACACACATATAAACGCGCAGACGTCGACAAACACAACCGGTTTCAGCTTTTTTTCCCCTCTGTCTCTCTCTCTGGAAAAGCCCAGCTGTCAGTGTGGTGTGAGAGCAGTAGTTCAGGCGGAGCTGCTCTTTCTCCTCTCAATAATAAAATATGCCAGTAAAATGTCATTCCCTCCCCTAAGAGCATGGCAGAGGAAACTGATCGATTCACATTAGTTGTTCAATTGACTTTGGCTTTAACCTCCCTGCCTCTTTCCTTCACTCTCCTCTCAGTCTTTCTCTTGCTTTCCGATACATTTCCACTTCTTTTAAGGAAGGCTTGAGGGAAAAGGAAATATCTGTTTTAATGTTGGACCTGATTGACTTTGTTCATTATTACTATTATTATTTTTTTTACTTTGCAGTTCTATTTTCCTGTTCATGTTTATGCCAGATTTGTCACGTACTGTATGACTACCAAAGGTGGTTGGGTTTGTTGAGGTCATAGGTGGGATGACAGGTCATATTTTGCTATACACAAGGGTTGATTTTTGTTTATACTGTAAAATCATTGGATTGTGTATAGCAAATAGACATTTTATACAGTGCAGATATACAAGTGACTCAGTTTATGTATGTTTAGTTTATTATTAATAATAATAATAAAAACATAGAGCTATACACTTATTTTTTTCTGATCTCCAAATTATTTCAAAGAGGTTATGGACTAGTAAGTTTGCAGTCTTTGTGTGTTAATGTTTTTGTCTGTTTGATGGGAAAAAAAATTACATTTGCTCAGTGTTTTATTGTTATATTCATTCATTTGAGTCGATTTGTTAAAATTTTATAATACAGTTTTTGCAATTTTAACCTAAATGAGGTAGCATAGCATTCTGCTATATGAGAACAAATCATTCAGATGGGTTTATTTCAACTATATTACATTACATTATTTGTTTAATATTCATCCGTATGTTGAGGAAATTGATAAATATTTGTATTTATTTATTTATTTTGTTTATTCATTTAATTTATATCAGTTTATTTAAAATATATATTTTTAAAAATTATGTGGCGTATATTTACATATCATTAGTTTGTTTACTGTTTGTAAATTGTAAAAATATTTTGATTGAAAATGTTAAAGTGTGTATATACTCATCGGCAACTTGGGTACACCTCATGTACGTCTAACTGCTTGTTAACGCAAATTTCTAATTAGCCGATCACATGGCAACAACTTAGTGCATTTAGGCATGTAGAAAGGGTCAAGATTATCTGCTGCAGTTCAAACCGTGCATCAAAATGGAGAAGAAAGGTGATTTTGTGACTTCTAACGTGGCATGGTTGTTAATGCAAGACGGGCTGGTCTGAGTATTTTAAAAACTGCTGATCAACTGGAGTTTTCACGCACAACCATTTCTAGGGTTTACAGAGAATGGTCAGAAAAAGTGAAAATATCCAGTGAGAGTCAGTTCTGTGGGCCCAAATGCCTTGTTGATGCCAGATGTCAGAAGAGAATGGCCAGACTGGATTTAGCTTATAAAAAGGCAACAGTAACTCAAATAACCACTCCGTATAACCTAGGTATGCAGAAGAGCATCTCTGAACACACAACATGTCAAACCTTGAGGCGGATGGGCTACTTGCCTGCTTTGAGTCTTGATTTCTGCTGCGAGATTCGAATGGTAGGGCCAGAATTTGGCGTCAACAACATGAAAGCATAGATCCATCCTGCCTTGCTTAGCGGTTCAGATTTGTGGTGGTGATCTAATGTTGTCGGATGTTTTCTTGGCACACTTTGGGCCCAGTAGTACCAATTGAGCATAGTGTCAACACCACAGCCTATCTGACAATTTTTGCTGACCATGTCCATCCCTTTATAAATGCAGTGTACCTATCTTCTGATGGCTACTTCCAGCAAGAAAACACACCCTGTCATAAAGCGCGAATATTCTCAGACCGGTTTCTTGAACATGACAATGCATTCACTGTACTCAAATGGCCTCCACAGTCACCAGTACTCAATCCAAATAGTACATTTGGGATGTGGTGGAACGGGAGATTTGCTTCATGGATGTGCAGTCGACAAATCTGCAGCAACTGTGTGATGCTATCATGTCAATATGGACCAACATTTTGAATAAATATTTCCTGCACCTTGTTGAATCTATGCCACGAAGGATTAAGGCAGTTCTGAAGGCAAAAAGGGGTCCAACCCGGTACCAGTAAAGTGTACCTATTAAAGTAAAGTCATTGAGTGTATAGATACTTTTTAATGTTCAATTATTTTTAGTACTTGTGTAGGTAGAGGATTGATTTTATTCGAAGAAAAGCATTTTTTGCTCCACACAAAAATAAGCTGGACATTAATTTTTTAGTGTAAAGAAAATTAACATCCTTCATTTGCTTTTATCTCTTAATAAATCGTTTTCAATATTGGTTTAAAAAAAAGATGCATGACTCACTCCTTTGCAAACCAAATCTACGCATGTGAAGCAAATCATTAGCTAATTTTCATTTTTAGCTGACCTCTTCCTGCAAAGGTCTAACTTTTTCATCTGTTTTTCATGTCCTCTCAAAGTCTGTTTGTTTCTCATGATTCATTCGCTGTGGCTTCCAGTCTTTCCTTTCCTCTTTTGTTCTGTGCCCTTCATGTCCTTTTCTTAAAGACCGCTCTCTCTCACTCTTTTTCTACTTCTCTCTCTCTTATGTTCCTTCTCTCCTGTGGCGTTTTGATTTGATCTTGCTGCCAGTTCCAATTCGCACCTTCTTTACAGTGATTGCCGTCATTAAGTCCCTTTTTCATTCCCCCTTCTTTTTTTTTTTTTTTTGCGTTCGCACACACAAACTTGCGTGTTTTATCATTTGCCTCTTTTTAAAGCACCCTCACTTTTCCAGCGAAGCTTCTTTTTATCTAGTTAAAAACGTTTAGGCCAGCAAGATTCCAGCTTGATGCCTTACATTAAGCAAACGTTTGTCCGGTCTGCAATTGTTAGCTTATCTCACGCTAACGCTGCAGGCACCTGGCTATCTTCAGTGTTGTATCGACGCTGAATCAACGCTGAATCAACGTAACGGCACCATTGAAGGCTGATGCGCTTATCTGAGCGGCCTGTTTTTTCAGATGGGATCCCAATTTGTAGTGAAGAGGAGGAAAACAGACGGATGGATGTGTGTGAGTGTGTACAAAGGGGGAAGGTGGGGAATGAGGTCAGGGGTCACTGTAAGAGAAACTGATGGCATAAGGTCATGGGGGGAGGTTTGTTGAGGTTAAAGGGGGGTTTGGTTAGTTGGGGTTTAGGGGTTAAGCCTCTGTAGGATTGAGTCTAAAGTTAATATCCAGCCCTAGACCAAGCAAAAAGCACTCTCGCCTCAGTCTATGAATCAACAACAGGTCCTTTGACACCTTAAGCATGTGGCTGATTCTATAATTGCACACACATTTGGTGTCCAAACTCATTTCTTTCAACGTTTGATTGTTTTTTTTTATTAGACTTTAGAAATTGTGGTATTTTTCACTAGTTTTTAATAATTTATCACTTGTTGTTATGGTTCTCAAGAGTCTATACTTGTACTATAATAGAATAACGATATACTATTGTCTAGAAAAATGTAACTTATACAGTGCTCAACAAAGGTGAGTACACCCCGTTTTGAATATTTTTATCCATTTCTGGGTGAATATAGGTCAATTATTTTGGTGAATTGGAACAAAACAGATTTATTAAATGGATATATTTATAAAATAATATTTTAATCACTGAACATCTTTAGAAATAGAAAGATGACACATTTAATTTTAATTTAAATTTTTTCAAATTACATTTTTTGTTTCTCTTGATTTTGGCTCTTGAATTTGTTATTTTATTTCATATTTTTACCTAACATATACATTTGGATGTACTATTTTTGGACCGTTATCATAAGTTATTCTGTTAGATTAGCTTCAGATTTGGCTTCAGTGCTGACTAAACTAATGCATATGCACAAATATAATATAGTTAAGCATCCTATAGAAAAATATTAATTTAAATGAGAGATTTGTGATTGTGTTCATATATGTTGAGCACTGTATATATTCTGCTGAAAGTATTTCTTATCAGAATTAGTATGTGTATTGAAAACAGTTAAACATGTATATATAACACGGTATATTTTACAATATGCATTATAGTTGTCCAATCAGCCGTCTTGTCGATCTTGATGGTGTGCAGTGAGGGGTATGGAAAGAGTTTGTGTGAGGTGTGTTAAGCGTTCATCTTCCCACAGAGTAATAGGCTGATGAACACACCTCACACAAACTCCATACCCCTCACTGCTTACCATCAAGATGTAGCATGCACTGCACTTTAACCATATCCTTACTTAAAACAATTTTACTCACAATCATTTTCCACCAACAGTCAAACTATGTGTACACCTTTTGCCTGTATTCTTGTCTATCTGTGCGAGCATAATGTGTTTTTAAAACATATTTTTTGCCTTTTACATATTTATTGTCTTATACATATTACTGTCAACATTGCTAATATTGTTTTGTTTTTTGGAGTATGTTGATGTATTTTGCTCTGTCTGGAGCCAGCACTTAAGCTTTTCACTCATAATAATACATGTGCTGAAGAAAGAAAATCATAAAGGTTAAAAACCATTTGAGGGAGATTGTGAGGTCAATTTAATTTTTGTGTGAATTATCTTTTTAAATAATTTGCCATTTATAAAAATGCATGTCCATAAATCTTGTGTCAGTTCTGTTACCATACCATATTATACTTTAGCTTTAAACTGATGGTGTGATTTCCCACAATTATGTAAGATACAGGAAATGATGTCTCTACCTCTCTGATAAGATCTGAAGCATTGAAGGGTATACAGTATGTATTATGTATATAAAAAAAAATTGGATCTGAAAAGTACTTGCACTAAATTATTTCCTAAAATTTCAACACTGTTGGCACATTATATGTAGAACACAGAATTCATCACTGATCACTGTGTGTTTTTAAAAAGTGGTTTAAAGGGCGCCTATAGATAAAATGATCTATTGGAAGCTGTTTGGACACAGTTATATTGAGGTGATATAAAGACAAGCAGTCTCTTCTTTTAAATTTCTTGATGTTAAAATAGGATCCAAATCCTTCCTATTTTTTAGGCCCACCGAACTGATTGACAGCCACATATTAACATGTCTACATAGTAATGCGTATAATCATGTCAACAAGACAGGAGATGTGCAAAGCAACTGGGATTAAAAGATCTGTTCGGCTCTCTGTGATCATCAGTCATCTTCAAATGTAATCAAGAATGAGTTTTACAAGTTTAAAACATTTTTAAAACAGTGCTTATTTGTAATGAATTACAGCGGTTTTACTGTCTTTATTACCATAGCCACCTGTCAGTGCAATTGTAAAAGTAGATGCTTCAATCCCAGTTTGTGGACGTTAAATCAAGTTTATTTTGTACATCAATAGACACCCATACAGCAGTAGATATTAATGTGTATCCTGTCACATTTGCTGTGCAAAAACAGTGCAAAGTTAAACGCCCATGCTGTGTGTATGTGTGTGCGTGAACTTTGTAACGGCATTGTGTGTGACTCATCGTTGCAGATGATTTTGAATTAACTCCACAACAAAAACAATAAATAATCATTGGGAAAGTTAATACTGTAGTATTTTTTTTAGAAACATTACGTTAGATCTGCTTTCTTCATGTTTGTCACTGTACTATTTATCTGACGCTGCTGGAGATTGAGGCACACTCTGATTGGCATGTGGGAATGGTGGGCGGGTAGAACTAATATTGAAGGATTAGGCAACAAAAACAGCTACAAAATTACAAACCTCTGAAAGCTATTCAATTCACCTTTATTTGTAAAGCACTTTTACAATGTAAATTGTGTCAAAGCAGCTTCACGTAGAAGATCATAGTATATTGAAACAGTGTTAGTCCAGTTTTCAGTGTTGAAGTTCAGTTCAGTTTAGCTCAGTTCAGTGTGGTTTAATAATCACTACTGAGAGTCTAAACACTGAAGAGCAAATCCATCGATGCGCAGCTCTACAGATCCTGAACTATGCAAGCCAGTGGCGACAGCGGCGAGGAAAAAAACTTCAAGTGGCGTAAGATTAAAAAACTTGAGAGAAACCAGGCTCAGTTGGGCACAACCATTTCTCCTATGGCCAAACGTCTTGTGCAGAACTTTAGTCTAGGCACCGGAGGCTGGAGATTGCTGGACCTGAGGGAAGACTCGTCTGTCCCTGAAGCATCACAGGAATCAGTCTCATGCTCTCCACTTCTTCATGACCACTACAGCAGCTGCTCAGGATACGGCCTAGTCCAGGATTATGAAAACCTTGGGATCATCTCATCGCGGGTCTTGGATCAAATCAGTGGCACTGCATAGTCTGAGGGCCTCAGGATGAGAATCCCAAGGTGGAAAAAGAGAATAAAGAGAATATATAGCGTAGCTGCTGTTCATAGTGTATATAAAAGAGATGCAAAAACCTGTGTGGAGCACATTCAAGTATCATACCGCTAAGCGATGCACTCAATGTATGCTTTGCTAAAAAGGTAGGTCTTTAATCTAGTTTAAAACTGCGAGAGTGTGTCTGAAAGCTGTAATATATAATCTGATGGGTCTTTTGAGATGACTCTTGAAAATCTTGAAAAAGAGGTTAAATAGGTGCCCATCGTTTCATTACATGGCATTTATGCTAATACAGAGTTTTTGGTTGAAACATTTAAAGCGGTAAACTACTAATGTTGGTTTGACTAAGCTACTGTCAAACCAACCTAACATAGTTGATAAAGAATTCTATAGAGGTATTCTTTCTGTTAAAAAGTAATAAGACTCTAGAAAGAATTTCTTGTAGTTAACAGTTTTTTTTCTTCTTCAAATATATAACCACCCATGTGTGTCTTCATATTAAAACCCTAGCTGGGATTTTCCCAATATATATTTTATATCCCTATAAAAAAACTTTGTTGTTCCATTCCTGTAAGAAGATACACCGCAGCTCGATCCTGTCACCGACGTGAGTGGCATTTCTGTGGGTATTTCTATCCGGATGGCGCCATTTACCATTCTTTGCGGTGGCACCCTTGATGTCACACCTCCTTGTTAGACGCACACACACCCTCATATGCAGCTCTTTTAAAACAGGAAGTCGGAGCACCGCATTTCACACAGTCTGATGTAGAGCACATGGCAACATTTATCTGAAACCTTCATTTCTGTCTAATTAACAAAAATGAGATTTACAACCGGCTTAATTTAAACCACCATTACACGTGCTACACACATGTGCGTTTATCAGCCGCCACGTGTGTATGTGTGCATTTGTGTGCTGCAGAGCGGAAGACGGACATAAATTCTCACCAGTGTCATTGCAGTTACTTTAATTAAAGCTCACTGTTGAGTTTGAGTGTGTGCGTTTATGTGACTTCGGGGTCACCATTACACTTCTTGGGCTTTTATTGCTGCTCTTGTTGTGTATCTTTTATTTTCAAGGGGCTCCACTGGTGGTCCTGGCTTCAGTTGTTGCCTAGATGAGATCAGACAAACTAGCAGCTTTACATTATTAGCAGCTTCAAATTAACATAATAAGCATCAAGTCTTTTGTATGTATTTATATGACAAAATGAGGTTGCAGCAGATTAAGAAAGTTTGTATAGATGAGTAGTTTGTTTTTTGTTTATATCCACGTGTTAAGTGTGACGTCACACAAAGCGGCTTTCAAGTCCAAACGCTTCATCAAACTGTATGGGGAGTCTCAACTAATGGTATCATTAAACCTCTATAAAGTGATGGAATGCTTTCAAAAATCATGATCACTCTCTCTCTCTCTCTCTCTCTCTCTCTCTCTCTCTCTCTCTCTCTCTCTCTCTCTCTCTCTCTATATATATATATATATATATATATATATATATATATATATATATATATATATATATATATATATATAAATAAAAGCATGCCTAATAACCGATGTCCAGAAAGTGATTGATTTTTTTTTTAATTTTTATAAATTGTTACAATTTCTGTGTCTGTGATGCAGCAAGAAAATTTACTTGAACGTGTGATATGACCAAAAAGTGGTCATAAACGAATATTTTCTCGATTCAAATGAGTAACGGCTTGGACCCGGAAACAGTATTCGATAAGTTACGACTTATGCATATACAATCCAATATAATAAGAATAAACTTAACATATGCAGTGTATACAAGGATATTTACTTCCATAGTCGCTCTTTAATATTTAAATATGTTTTTTGTAGGGCTATGAAATGAGTCAATTAAAATTTGATTTAAATTTTGACCTACAACGATTATGGAAAACAATGAGATAAAACAATTATTGCATCATATTCCAGGATGGGGTGGTTGAGTGAGCGAGCGACGCATTTGAAGAGGGGGTGGGGGGAGAGGGTGAGTTGAACGGTGGTGTGAGTAGGGGGGTGGGTGAGTTGAACTGTGGGGGTTATTTGCATGGGATGTACCTGAAGAGCTGGGAGGAATACGGTGGAGAGGGGTGTGTGTGACTTATTTAAGGACCGGGCGGGAGACTCACGATTTCCAGGAGATTATCATTCATTTGCGGGCATCCGGGAGTCTCTATGCATTTGTGGGATACTCCGGCAAATTCTGGGACACTTGGAATGTCTGCACACTTATAGCAGTGCGATATTGCTTATGTATCAGATTTATTCAAATTATAAAGAACTTTAGCCTCAGAAACGGAACAGACCACTGAATATTTAGCTAAAGGTGCACGCTTAAATGGTCAAATACATGTAAAAATGTCAACATGGTGCATGGTGATTATTAATAAACCATTGATTATGTCATAAATGAGTTTATAACGAAAATTTAGGTATATGTAACAGTAAATCAAAACCATGTGGCTCTTAAAGTGACAGTGGCCTAAATTCCTGTCACTACCTGTGCTTATCATTATGAATCAAATGGACAAAATTACTCGATGAAGGACTTTTCCAGCTTTACATAAAGCAATCGAAATCCGCAACCATATAACAATGCAGCCCAAGACATCAGCAGGGCTGAGCCTGGTCAGGGAGACCATATGGAGAAAAACTAGCTTGCTGTTGGAAGTGTTAGTGAGGCCAGCAGAGGTGCTCAGCCTGCAGTCTGTGTGAGTCCTATTGCCCCAGTAGAGTGAAAGAGACACTATTCTGTCAGTGAGCACCATCTTTCGAATGAGATGTTAAACCGAGTACATGACTCTCTGTGGTCATTAAAAAACCCAGGGCACTCCTCGTAAAGAGTAGGGGTGTAACCCATCATGGCCTCTTAATCTTCCCCATCCACCGAATTGGCTCTATTACTGTCTTTCCACTCCGCTAATAGCTAGTGTGATGTGGTGAACACACTGGTGCTGTTGTCCTGTGGCTGCTGTCACATCATTCAAGTGGATGCTGCACACTGGTGTTGGTATGAAGGGACCCCACGCCCCCACCTCATGATTGTAAAGAGCTTTGTGTGTATGGCCATACACAATAAATGTGCTATATAAATACACATTACACTACATTACATCACAAAAGTTTTGGTCATATGGCCCAGTCATAATCATTTAAAATAATCGTGATTATGATTTTTTCCCCAAAATTGAGCAGACCTAATATTTTGTACTTTGGTCTAATAATATTTTGATATAGATGGAGGTATCAATTAGTTTACACAAAGCTTTAAATCATAACACATATCCATATATGTATTTAAAGGTGTTTTTCTTTTATTTTCATTTATCATTTACTGCCTTAGCAAACAATACCTCCTTCTTGTTCCCCAAGATCAATATCATATGAATTATGAGTGACATCAGGGCATGTAGATATTGATTTCCTGTATAAAATAAATGATCTGCTGCAGATACGTATTAACCTACTCCATGCCTACATGTATGCATTAATGTACATATTTCCCAAAAGCATTTAAAAGCGCTAACTAATTAACTTTATTACCTAATATGCAAACAAAAACCGGGTATTTAATTAAAAAAAATCCATTTGTCTTCAGAATCTGAGCATGTTTCTTTGTGTGTGTGTGTGTGAATTCTATATGTAGTTCTCTTGAAGCTTGTCGGGCCTCATTATGGCGAGAGGAAAAAGCAATAACTGACATGAGCTCTAATCTCCCATAAGACCTTATCGGCCATATAGCAGCACACAATCTGTGGCCTTTAAAAATACTCACCTCTATAAAATGAAGGGATGAGGAGTTTGACTGACTGGGGGGAGCGATAGAGAGAGAGAGAGAGATTCTGCATTATAGGATGAACATCCAGGAAAGGAGGGAAAGAGAGATGGAGTGATAGAGTGAGACGGGAAAAGAGAGGAGAGGCGTGTGTGTGCTGACAGCTCCCGCAGTCTCTGTGGGCCCAGTGTCTCATCCCTGACATTTGGAACAATATTGCGCTAGTATGAGTCTACAACACACATCTCTTTCTGTCCTGAGGGTGTGTGTAAGGAGAGATTTTTTTTTTCTCTCTCTCTCTGTAAGCTATGGTTTGTTCTTATGTGGAGGAAAAATGATATAAGGCTGTTTTTGTGCATTTGAGCAGGTATAATGTCACGCTTTTTCCCTTTCTAGGTAAATTCTGTTCTGCCGTGTGCCGTTTTATTGAGTGTTCTGTCCATATGGATACAATATATGATGTGAAAATCACATGGAAGGAGAGAAGCAGTTACACACACACATACACACACGTGTGTCTTTGTACTCGCACAGTATTATATGGGATATTTGATTGCTTTTGCAGCTAAACACACTGAAGCATTACTGTAAAATAAAAGTGTTTGGGCGTAATTATTACAGTAATTATTTAAGCGTTCATTTCACCAGGTTTATGCTGAAAGATGATGTTAAAGGGGCCATTAATTGAGAAATAAAAATTACATTGATCTTTTGACGCCGTATTATAAAGACATTCTGTAAATTTCAGAACTCAAAGCTTCCTCGTGAAACTCTAAAACAGACTTAAATCCAAGCTGCCAGAACGGCTTTTAATTTTTTTTTTTGTCTCAGCATGATGTAATGGTGTAGTGGGAAGTGTGTAATGTTAGAGAGATGCAAACAAAGGATTTCTTGTGCAAAAAAGTGACATGCCTCTTAGGATTATTAGATTGTAAAAGATAGTGTTTGCATTGCGTTCCTTATGATCCTTACACTGCATAATAACTAGATGTTGCGTTGTTACACTACATGGCATTGTGTCCCACTGCAATAAATAAAAGCATACTACTCTAGATATGATAAAGTGACTAATGCAAATTCATTTCTCCTTCATCTCAGTAGTTGGCATGGGACGATAACCGTTTTTAAGGTATACCATGGTTTGAAAATGTCAAGGTTTTAAAACTGCCTACGTTTTCTGCTATACTGTTTCTATGGTATAGATAAGATTTTTTATTTAGTTTTTCTTTTTAGTTTTCCAAGATAACCGTATCTCCAGCAGAAAAAAACATTCAAAGATGTCATTTTAAATTTTAGAGAAATCTGTGTTTTTAAAAGGAATAAAGAAGTCAGTAATTCATTTGAATTATTCGGGACATGTTTACTGCTCCAAAGTATTTCAAATATTTCTCAAAGTAAAATATATTGTGTTCAAAAGGGGAAAAAGTTTTTGTTTTTTAACCAGACATTTAAAAATAATTTAGAGCTGTAACCACAATACCGTAAAAACCATGAAACCTTGATATTTTTATCCAAGGTTATTACACCGTCACGGCCCATGCCGAAAAAATATCACAATCTCGATTCGACCCCCAACACAATCTTAATTCAGCATCTCTACGATTCAGCCAATTATTTTTTCAAGTTCAGGAGAAGAATAAAGGTGATCTCAAGGGTTTACATTGTTTTATATACATTGCTCAGCAACATGGACACCTCCAAATGGTGTTAAAAGTGTCACAGTGTATTTCTAAAGTGTAATTGACCCAAAAATTACATTTCTGTCCTAATGTAATTATGTATTCATGGTAATTCACACTGTTTGTTCACTACTAAAAGGATGCATGCGCTCGAATGATGTATGCTTTAGTGAACAGAGCCTGCATAGGCTGTGAAAAACAGGTAATAAAATTGTAAAATGGTGTTTAGTTTGTTGCACAGAGTGATCGTTTGGGATCAGAGCTGGAATTCTGATTTGCAAGTATGTTTTTTTTTTTTTTCCCTCAAAGTGACGACAGCCATGAGCTGCCCTCAGCAGTGAATGTGAAACCAAAAGTGCGCACATAATTTACATTATCATATCACATTGTAAAGTTATAATTATTAATTATTAATTAACAATCATTTGCCGTTTTTTTTTTTAATATATAAATGTTTTCCAGTGTCACTGTAACTACTCAAACCTATATAATGTTGAATATAATGCAGGAGGGATTGTGAGATTGACAAATGTCTCATTTTACCAGTAAAAAAATGGCCTAATAATGTTGTCAATGATAAATGGCAAGCATATATCTTAAATATAATAATTCAACTTTAGAATTATAAATAATCTGATATCATCACTTTACTGTGCATTAATGACTAGGACCAATGTATAGTCTATTCAAATCCACCCTTCTAAGTCTGTACAAAAATTAGCATTTTAACCACACAGGCCTTATATTAATGTTGTTTTTACCATAAGTTTTGCGAATTACCAATAATAAAACCTTCACATATTAAACTTTATTTTACATCTATAGAATTGTGAGAAAATCGTGATCTTGATTTTAAACAAAATAAAAATTTATTTCCATTTTATCCAGAATCGTGCAGCCATAGTCAGTAGTGTACAGAACTTGGAGAACAGAAATATTGTGTTGGTTTGCTCTCAGGGTTTTGTATAAATCTAATTGTACAATTACATTGTATGAATGTGATCTAAAATTTCTATAATATTTTTTTTAGTTGTCATCCGTTCACTGTGTAACATTCGGGGCCCTATCATACACCTCTTTTTCTTTTTAGTCTGACACATTTGTCCAACGTCCAGCACCATGTTGTTGAAATACCAACTGCATTTGCACCTATTTGTGAACCCATGGGCGTGCTGGTTTGAAAATGAAGTGTGTTCAAGTACATTTATGGTCCCTTGCTATTTTGAGGCAGCTAAAACACACTGCCACAAATCAGCTAAAATCTTGTCATAAGTCATTTAGAGCATATATAAAGTAAATTAAGTCAGAATTATAGCCCTTCTTCGAATGTTTTTCTTCTTCTTTTTTTTCTTCTTTTTTAAATATTTGCCAAATTATGTTTAACAGAGCAAGAAACTTTTTTTCACAGTATTTCTGATAGTATTGTTTATTGGTTTTATTTTGACTACAATAAAAGCAGTTTTTAATAAAAAATCTCAATATTATTAGCCCCTTAAGCAATATATTTTTTTTTCTAATGTCTACAGAACAAACCATCACTATTTAATGTTTTACCTACCCAACTTGCCTAGTTAACCTATCATGGCAAAGATAAATGAAATCAGTTATTAGAAATTAGTCATTAAAATGATTACGTTTAGAAATGTGTTGAAAAACATCTTTCCATTGAACAGAAATTGTGACTTCAACTGTATATATAAAGGAATAATCATGTAATCTGGCTTGTCCTATAGATGGTCTGCTGATGGTCTGCCAGTCCGTTTCTTCTCTAAAGAAATGTTCTGTCTTTGAACTTACACATTTTGCCATGTAAAAAGCAAATTGACATTCATGGCATTATCACATCTATTGCACGTTACACCAAAAACACACCCATGAATCATTTAAGAGAATATGTACAACCCTTTAAGACCATGTGCCGGGTGGTCTGACCATTTATTCCATCTTTAAACTACCAAAAGTGAATCTGAACACACCCTGAGGACACTTGCATCATGCAATTTAGACCATGCACTTGAAATAGGAGAGAGTAGATACATTTGACTTCTTTTATATTTTCTGATCAATTCTGAAAAACACTGTTTGTGTATTTCTCTCATTTGACTGCAGATTCATTTTAAACAAGACACAGGGTTTTCAGAGACACTGAATGTAAAAGTCTGACTCAATGCTGATTCAGTTGGTTCTGATTGTAATGTTACAGCACAGACTTTACTGTTCAGGGAATTATATTGTATTGTATTATATTATATTATATTATATTATATTATATTATATTATATTATATTATATTATTATTATGTGCAGAGGTTTTTTGTTTTATTTTAAAATGACCTCATCAATGATCATTTTTCAACATCGTTCACACCAGATTCATCTGTTACTTTTATATGCAAAACTGTGACTTTCTCAGAAGTAAACATTTACTTTGAAATCTTTAATGTGGCACCATCAAGACAAGAGAGGACCAAAGTAAGGATTATGCTTCTCAATTTAAGTATTTTTTTTTATTTTAAATCTGTTCTGACTTGTCACAATGTCAGACAAATTCGTAAGCAAATGGGTGTTTATTTAAAATGAAAGTATAAATCCAGATGATTCTTACATCCTGCATCCTTACTGAACCTTTTACATGTGTCTCCTACCGGGTTAAACACAAACTGTTTGTGAGCATTAAAGAAGCACCACACAAATAGATAATAAAGCATCAGAAATAATCTTACCATACATGAGAAATATAAGCTTGGAATTGTTCATATAGTTATCACATTAACAACAAAAATAATATACACACCCCCAGTTACACGCCAGGCTCTAATTGTATTTTTTCAACAAAACAATTATCATTTATACCAAAGAGCCAACAACTCCCCCTCCTTTATTTCACAACATATGATCATGATTAAACTTCAGTGGTCAAAATCCAACCAAGTGCCCAACCAAAATCTACCCCATAAACCTATAATATATACTTCTATTGAGAGTATAATTCTGCTTCTAAAAGTAAACAAAGTTTAGAAGTGAGACGGAATAGGGTGTTAGTTTTGGTTTTCACTTGTAGCATTTTTGAGTTAAATTGTGACCTGGAGAAAAAAAAATAATCAAAACTGCATTTTTGTAATATTAGTATTACTGAATAATGTTCAATTTTTTTTTTTATTTATATACATTTCCTTCCCTGTGTCACACTTGAAATGGATTCATAATAGTTTTGGAACTGTTATTGATATTAGTGGTACAGAAATCGTATATTAGTGTACAGCATATAATAAGATGTCTCCATGCATAATGATGAATAGTCTGTTTAATAAAAGTGTGCTTTAAAATATAGTTTGTGATGCTTAATTTGGGGGTGAATATCACCTAATGTATATTCTATACAATTTGAAAACTGGACTGACAGAGTTTCACTTTACTAGAACTTATATGTTCAGCTGCTTTGACACAATCTACATCGTAAAAGCGCTATTTAAATTAACAATAATTTATTTAAACGTTTTATGCAAAAACAGTGCTAATCTCAGGTAAATTGATCTATTTTCTATTGATTTGTTTGTTTTAAGATATGGAATGGGCAACAAGTCAAAGATAGTAAATTTGCAGTTATTTGTTTAAATTATGTGTGTAGATTGTGAAAAGAATAGACAAACTGGTGTAGTGGAAACAGAAAGAGATTTTCTTCTCTTTGTTCTCAGTGGATTTTGTCCACCAGACCCAACACATAAAGCTGTGTAGCGTTAACGGACCATGTGTCTGTGGGAGTGTAATGCGTTATTTTAAGAATGTATGAGACATTTTGTGCAAAAGTGATCCGCTGTGTTGTTTTTGTAATTGCTATATTCAGGATTTGGCTCTTTGTGTTTGCTTGAGTGAGTATGTGGGTTTGTGGTTGGAGACAATTGTGCTTTAAAAATGTGTCCATGCTGGTGATATCATGAAGTATTTCATATAAGCTTAATATTGTTGGTAAATTGGGCATTTTAAATTTGATACCAAACACTCTAAAAAGTGCTGGGTTAAATCAACCCAACTTTGGATTTAAACAATCAAGCCTTGTTTAGAGTGAAGTAAACATAACTTTAGTTTAAACTTACATACTTTTGTAGTTGTATATTTTCATAATTTTGTATTTCTTTTAGGTTTTAGCATTTATGTATTTAATAATTAATTTACTAATTTAAGTAAAATAAAAAGTTTTCTTTAAGTGTGTCTACAAGTTCTTTAATATTATTTTAACCGTAAAATTGACAGTATTACTTGCAATTATGGTTGCCAGTCATCTTGAAAAAAATAGCAAGTGCACTTTACACTAGAAATTACAATTGTGCTGTAGTTGTATTATTAATAAACATTGCGCTTGCAAATTTGACAGTATTATTATTATTATTATTACTGGCAAAATTAGCAAACACTGTAAATTAACAATTGCAATTACACTGTAATTTTAAAACACGATTGTAGTTATTAATTTACTGTGCACTGGGAAATTTTACAGTATTAATGGCAACCAAAATTGCTAGTAATACTGTAAATTTTACAGCAATTTTTTTACGGTATTATTTTTTAAAGTTTTATAAATCAGAGACCCTAAAACTGAGGTTGCTAGTGGGGTTTATGATCATGCCCTGGAAAATAAGCAATATACTGTATGTAATCTGCATTTTACATTATGACTTCTGATTACTATATCACTATAATAACCTTGCTAAATATGTAAATGATCCTACACAAAAATATATAAAAAACACAACTTTTTGTAGCAAAACATTGTTTTATGTTCAATCCACTTAATTGTTTTATGTTAATTAGATAATTGAGATATGTTAATAAGATGTTTAATTTGTCATTTTTAATAAGATAATAAAATTAATTAGATTGTTGTTTTATGTTAATAAGATAATTGTTTTAAATTCAATCCAGTCAGTTGTAGCTGAATGAATAGTGTAAAAATAATTTTTTACAGTATATGTTCTGTGAAAAAAATTAAAAAATCTATTGAAATCTGCAATCACACACACACACACACACACACATAAAAAAAAAAAACAACTTAAATACTGCTTTAAATAAAAGCAATGTGCAGTTCTTATGGATATGTTTTGATTTCTGGGATAGAACATGTTCTTCAATCAGCCTAAAACACACAAATGTAAAGTCTCCATTATAGAAAGCCTCTGTTCATGCTGTAGTTCTAAGCAAAATGCTGTTAGTGTCTGACCAGTTTATCCAAATATAGCTTCATCAAGCTGTAAAAAGTGCAATTTCCAAATGTCACTTTCTACGTTTCAGGCTGAAATAATTAAGGAGTCTTGTCAAATCTAATTCCGGGCCCTAAATTGAATGCATTTGTAACGGGTTTAATTATGCAGATATGTACCTGGAAACGCTGTTCTTCTCGTTTCAGCACAGTGTGGAAGGAGAGAGCGAGTCGGTTTGTTCAGTTAGCTGAGTGTACTCAACTAATTACAGCTGTGAGCGTCACGGCACTAGAGTGCTAATATTATTCCACGCGACTCGGTGAGTGTGTGTGTGTATCTGTGTGTAGACATTAATTCATACCGACCCACTAAATGAGTCTGTTTAATTAACAGAATATGGAAGTACATGTTCACCAAAACGCAAAAGCCATCCATCACATACTAATGCGCACCGAAAACACACTTTCTTTCTTCAGCAATATGGTTTCCATTAGGGTTGACTCTCAGAGCTGAACACTACAGTATGTGTGTTTGTATTTTTGTGCATGTGCCCTCCAGCCAGTGCGGTGTGTGTGTGTGTGTGTGTGGACGTGCGCATCCTACTCTGCGTGCTTTTGCTTCATAAAAACTCCACTCAACTTTCTCATTCTCCGGAATGAAAAGCAGCTGCACGGACTTTCACTCATACACTCGCATCCAAGCAAATTAGCACTCGCCAAGCACCAAATGTGAATAAAAATC
The DNA here is from genome assembly GCF_052040795.2 of Danio rerio. Taxonomy (NCBI): domain Eukaryota; kingdom Metazoa; phylum Chordata; class Actinopteri; order Cypriniformes; family Danionidae; genus Danio; species Danio rerio. The sequence goes on from NC_141027.1 coordinate 21,244,260, forward strand.
AGCGTTGATGAGTATATCAGGCAGCGTTGGCCAGCTGGATGGTAACAATGCCTGAGAATACGATATGGTTTGGTGAGATCGATCAGATTGCAAAAAACTGTGTTTTAATTATATTAATATGCAATATACAGTATGTTTTGACATGAGCAGCTCGCGATAATAATATTTTCAGTTGCTCTGTTCAAGATGATCACTGCAGGTGCCATGATGAGCTGCTTGTAATGTTAATGTAATATATATATATATATATATATATATATATATATATATATATATATATATATATATATATATATATATATATATATATATATATATATATATATATAGTGCAGAGGCAAAAGCCACTAAACGCCACTTCCGCCAAAAATGAGATAATGACATTAAGTGAATGCTTTAGGCACGTACTACACCATTAACAAAGATATTTCCCTCAATATTCCTTTTGATTTTAAAATACTGAGTTTGATGAGCTGGGTGAACCTGTCGGACTGTCAGTGAATAGTAAATGAAAATATCCCTTACCTCAAAACTTGAAAACATGTGCAGTAGGAAGTGTAAAATGCATTCATGATGTGTTTTTGCGCTGCTGCGGTTCTTTGAGTCTGATTTACTATACATTAAATGGCAACTTCATTTTACGAAAGACAGATGCTGTTCTTTCATCACGTGGATGCTATGAGGATAAACACGGGACCAAGACCTTAAGTGTTTTGTGAATGAATGAATGACAGCTTCTAAAAGTGTCTAAGAGGCATTGCCTTTTTGCCCAGTAGCCTACCTTGTGTTTTATTTGCTAATTTTAGCTATTTTTAAAAAGGTAAATATAATGTATAAAACTATACATTATTTGTATTATTTCATAATACCTATAGATCTCATAAGCTTTTTATATTAATGGACAATGCACAGGTATTGATGTTTCTTAATGTTTTTGCACTACATTTTTTTTATCTACCAAGTTTAGCGTAAAATGTTTGCATTGTTTACATTGCTCTACTTGCATTACATTTAAATCCCAAATATCAGACATGACAACAGATTAGCATTTAATTTATTAATTATTTTAATTAGTTAAACTAATTTAATTAGTTTTAATGTTATTGAATAAAGCACTTACTTTACAGATTTCATTCATTCATTTTTCTTCTGCTTTTTCCCTGGTTTATCACAGTGGAATGAACCGCCACTTACTTGACAGATTTATATATTTTTAATTTCAGGTGGTTTGTGTAATGTGTTTTATGTTTGGTAAAATAATTTCTTATGGCATCTTCATTTTCAACTAATTCAACTAATAATTATTATTATTGTTATTATGAAATACTTTAGTGAAGAAAAATGGTACTGTTTCATTGATCCCCCCCCCCCAATTTAGTTTAATAATAATATTAATATAATAATAATAATAATAATAATAATAATAATAATAATAATAATTCATTTCATTCATTTTCTTGTTGGAAAAATAATAATGATAATGATAATAATAATAAATTAAACAACAAATTAAAAGTAATATTATTCTAAATTTGAATGTATGAATGTAAGTTTTTTTTTTTTTGTGTATTTATTGTTTTTGTTTAATTTTATAATGAGATGATTGCTGGTAAAAATAGTGATAATTAATTTTGGTTTTGTTATTGTTATTTTGAAATACATTTGTAAAGTGAAAGTTTTTTTGAGTGAAAGGTTTCTTTATTGCTATTTCCTAATATGATCAAATAATAATGATAATAATAATACTAATAGTAATAATTATAATAATATTTAGTATAATTGCAAATCAGCCTGTTTTTAATATCACGCAATGACCTGCACATTTTCTCAAGTAAGTTCTGGCATTGGCAGTGGTGGCAGAATGTTAATTTTAAACGGTGCACACATCCATTTCATCTGTCTTTCTTCCACACGCAGCTGTGCCTCTGCCAGATGCTGTGTTCTCCACTCATGAAAGAATCCGTTTAAGTGCGGCAGCAACAGTGTGAACGTTTGCTTTTGTTTTTGATGTGTTTTGGGGGTGTTTTTGCAGTGGGCAGTTCTTGTTCTCCCTCTGCTGTCAGAGAGCAGCGCTGCAACAACACTTGTTGCCTCTGCAGCTGATCCCAGGTCAGTTGTTAGTGATTATTTATATATTTCAGTATTGATCCGTCTCTCAGCCTGATGCCTCTCTAATCCAGCACTGATGAATGTGGTGATGCCTGCTGGGGGACACCAGATAAATCAGAGTGTGTGGCGAAGCACGTACAGTACCAAACACACACTGATGTACAGCAGAGAGCTTGTCATAATTATGTTGCGTCAATGACAAAGCCTGTTGGCTGAATCTGTTGCTACAGACACACACACACACACACACACACACACACACACACACACACACACACACACACACACACGTCAAGCAAGCCAAGAGATGCACTCTTTTCACACTTACATCAACAAACATTTTCCTTTGAGGTGCATTTCAATGTTCACGTTATGGTTGTTTATTCCACCAGAACACCAGTAAAGACTTGGATTATTGCAAAACAAGATGGAGATTTCATTTCTTATTTTGGCCAATGTAAACAATTATAAACAACATAAAACAGAAATAGTTTGATGTTCTGATAGCGTTTCCTATGTAGAAGAATCACTTCCTGCCCTTTGTCATGTGAAAACAACCTATTAAATACATTTCAGTAGTTGAGTATATTGTATGTTCAGTATGTGTGTCATTCCATTGTAATTACATAATGAAACCATTTTTTCTAATTTATTTCATGGGGAAATACTGTAGTAATTTGTAATAAACATGGTTTTGAACCACTTAGGAAAGTGTAAAATGTGTACAACTCTTTGTTAATGTTTGTTGTAATAAATAACGTGTAAACTGTGGTGCATCGTGATTGTGTATAGCGTAGAAAACTGAAGCCTATTGAAAATTTGTAGATTAGTTGTGTTGTACCAAAGCAACAATATAATTACTACGAGAGTTTATTTCAAGTAATTATCTACAGTATGCTTCCAAACACTTATTTTCTATAGTATTTTATCATGTAACGTAATAGGTTATACTGTACAGCCTCAATGACTGGCAAATAATATATTTCAGTTCTGTAGAAAACTCGGCCCTCTTCATGATATAAGGATCATGCCCAAAATATGTGGATATTTTCTGTCCATATCTTCCTTGACATATGATATTAATTGCAAAAATATGGACTTTCCTCTGTCTCCCATTAAGTTTTTTTACTTTCTGCCCTCCATCTGAATTTCGCACGTCACCAGAACCATGTGATTGAAAACAACCTATACCTTGTATAAAAAGATTTTTTTTTGTAACGACAGCTTCAAGTCGCCTCTTGTATGGAAAAAGGAGTCGCATGTATTGCTCAGATGTTTTTTATTTTTATTTTTTCATGTCCCTGTACTTCATCCAAGTCTAAAAATCTCGAATGTTCTATGGGTCTTGTCTGTTAACTCAGATTTTTGCTTTTTATTTTCTATTGGACTCTGATTAGGTGATCGTCCATTCTAATGGCCATTCTAGCAGCTTTATTTTCTTAATGCCGTTGACAGTTTCTTTTGCTGTATTTGAGTTTATTTTATTGCTGAAATGGTCGCCTTGGTTTCATCTTCTTCATTTGGTATTGTAGGTATTGAATTGAATCAGCTACAATAATATTTATTTACACTGAGGAGAGGATTGCTTTCTTACTACTGAGAGATTTCAGCTGCTGTCTGGGTTTTCCATGACTTTTCACACCTCCCTTTCTTTATGTGTTCAATAATTTTTTCTTTTTTATCTTTTGATCTGCTGGTTAGAGTTGGACTTGTGATCCAGAGTTTGCTGGTTAAATTCCTGGTACTGGTTGGGATTGTAGGTGGTGTGGGAGTGAATAGACTCTTTTCACATTTCTGGTGTTCTCAGAAGTGGAAGTCATCATAATTGGGTAAAGTTAGAGTGCAGTGAATGGGAGAGTGCTACAAATAATTTTGGTTTTCCTAATTTCTCAAATAGTTAAAGAAAAACTCCATCATTATGTTTTCCTGAGTTAAAAAAAAAAAAGGGGGGGGGGGCATGCAAGACTGAAAACGGCGGCCAGAAATGTATAGTCTTCCCCTGTAGACGCTGTATTAGAAACACCCTGCATAAGCTGTAATTAGTTTTTTTGTAATTTGGTGCAAACATGATATAATACTAAGCATAGCTTTATAAATTCACATACATCAATGTAAATGTGTCCTGTTAATGTGTCTGTTTTGTGAAAAGGGTCCACTGCCAGCCCTTCTGTCCGCCCTTCAGCAAGGCATCAAACCCCCAGTTGTTCCCTGAGTGGCCAATGCTACTGTATATCACAGCAATTCGTAACTCTTTGATTTAGTGGCTAAATCATATATATTTGTTGTTTGCTCATGCCCAATGATGGTTGGGTTTAGTTTGGTTGTTTGGTGTCATGTTTTCCTTAAAAAACACACATTTTTGTATCGCTGAACTTCTATGAATTCATACAAGCCATTAAACTCATAAAATATTAAATTGTTGCATTTCTTCGTGAGATCAGGCCACAGAAAATGGCTGCAAAATGCAGAGCACAAATTCTTAGTATGGCACACCATACCTGGCCAGACGTTAAGACTTTTCTTTCCTTTTCTCTTTTAATTTTCTCTTATAGTACATATACTTCATTTAATACTATCGCTGTGGAAAGACTCTTCTGGAGTTTTTGAAGTTATTCATGGTCTCCTGAAAGTAATTTGTTAATTCGAATATGTTGCCTTTTAATATTAGATGAGTGAGCTGTGAGGAGAATAATGAAAACTCACCCCCTTTTTTAAAACACTCCACTGACTGTGTACAGTTTAACGGAAGTTACTCTCATAATTAAATAGTTGAGCGCCATCCATCCATGTATCTTTTCATCTCATTCTCTCTCTTTCAGTGGTGGCAAATGTATTCAGCCACTGTCCCATTTCCATTCATTGTTTCTGGGTGCGTCTCCGGAGATTCACAACCACCTTCTGTTGGAGAGCGAGGGAAACAGGGTCACTGCAGATGGAGATGAGGAGGGGAAAGAGAAGAAAAACAGGAAATATGGAAGCGTAGTGGGTGATTATGGCGAATGAAAGAAGAAAGTCTTTGTGTGTTTGTGACAGATAACCTGCAGCGCGCATGGCTGACTTTTACAAGCGCTCCATTTTTATGAGGCCATCTAACGTAATGTGTCCTGCTCTGCCAACACTTTGCTCTGTTGACTGTCAAGGTAAATCCTGTAAGGCCGCAAGCCTGAGGTTGAGGAAAAGCATACAGTACATGATGCTCTCATCATGCTCACACACACACACACACACACACACACAAACACACACACACACACACACACACACACACACACACACACACACATACATTATCAATAATAAAATAATAAAATAATGTCAACTGTTCCAGTTGACTTTTGCTGCTAACAACCTCAGTGTCATCATAAAAAACACACTAGTAGCTAAGAATGCAAATGACATCACTCAACTTTAAATCAAACATTTATGATAATGGCTTTTACAGATTCAGAGCTTTGCGCTCTAGTTCACCTCAGAACAAACTGAAAGTCTTGCACGTTTTTGTGAATCTGTGTGATTAAGGATCATTTCACTACTGTATTTATTATTTTTTACCATAAATAATTTATACTACTGTTAAAAACTGTTTTATATTTGTAATTTCATTTTCTTGTCGGCTTAGTCCCTTTATTAATCCGGGGTCGCCACAGTGGAATGAACCACCAACTTATCCAGCAAGTTTTTACGCAGTGGATGCCCTTCCAGCCACAACCCATCTCTGGGAAAATATTTGTAATTATTATATTTAATAATGTTATGATCACCAGCAAACTAGCAGTTGCAGATCGCTGGAGTACTACAAATCTGCCACTTTACCGAACTACAAATTCTTATCATGGAAATGGAAATATGGAATATGGAAAATTATATGGAAAAATTATATGGAAATTTACTCTGATACCGTCCCTGCCAACAATCAGCTCCTTTGAATTCCATGCAGTCACCATTATCCACCCCTTCTACATAAATGTGGTTGTCATCTACCGCCCACCAGGTAAATTAGGTCACTTCCTAGATGAACTGGATGTTCTTCTCTCATCTTTTTCTAATTTTGCCACTCCCTTATTGGTGCTAGGTGACTTCAACATTTACGTTGACAAACCGCAAGCTGCAGACTTTCAGACTTTGCTTGCCTCTTTTGACCTAAAAAGAGCACCTACTTCTGCTACCCACAAATCAGGTAATCAGCTAGACCTTATTTACACACGACACTGCTTCACTGATCAAACAATAGTAACTCCACTACAAATATCTGATCATTTCCTTCTGTCTCTCAACATCCACATTACTCCTGAGCCGCCACACACTCCAACACTGGTTACCTTTCGCAGAAACCTACGATCTCTCTCACCCAATAGACTATCCACCATTGTTTCAGACTCTCTTCCTCCATCTCGCAAACTCACTGCACTTGATTCGAACAGTGCCACTAATACACTCTGCTCCACACTAGCATCATGTCTAGACCGATTATGTCCTCTTGCATCCAGGCCAGCCCGTGCCAGTCCTCCTGCACCCTGGCTCTCGGATGCTCTCCGTGAGCATCGCTCAAAACTTCGGGCTGCGGAGAGAATTTGGCGGAAAACTAAAAATCCTACACATCTCTTAACATACCAAACTCTTCTGTCCTCTTTCTCAGCTGAGGTTACTTCTGCAAAGCAGACGTATTACCGTCTGAAAATCAACAATGCCACTAATCCTCGCCTACTTTTTAAAACATTTTCCTCCCTCCTCTATCCTCCTCCTCCACCCGCATCCTCCACACTTACTACTGATGACTTTGCTACATTCTTCTGCACCAAAACTGCAAAAATCAGTGCTCAATTTGCTGCACCTACAACAAACACGCAAGATACAACACCAACACCACACACACTCACCTCTTTTTCTCAGCTCTCTGAGTCTGAGGTGTCCAAACTTGTGCTATCTAGCCATGCAACCACCTGTCCACTCGATCCCATTCCCTCTCATCTCTTGCAAGCCATCTCTCCTGCAGTCATACCAACACTGACTCACATAATTAACACATCTCTTGACTCTGGTTTATTCCCCACTACATTTAAGCAGGCTAGGGTAACCCCACTGCTAAAGAAACCCAACCTGGACCATACACTACTTGAAAACTACAGACCAGTATCCCTGCTTCCATTCATGGCCAAGATTCTGGAGAAAGTAGTGTTCAATCAAGTCCTGGACTTTCTTACTCAAAACAATCTCATGGACAACAAGCAATCCGGCTTTAAGAAAGGCCACTCAACTGAGACTGCCCTGCTCTCGGTCGTGGAGGATCTCAGACTGGCTAAAGCAGACTCTAAATCATCAGTCCTCATTTTGCTGGACTTGTCAGCTGCTTTTGACACTGTCAACCACCAGATCCTGCTATCTACGCTTGAGTCACTGGGCGTTGCGGGCACTGTTATACAATGGTTCAGATCTTACCTCTCTGACAGGTCATTCAGGGTGTCTTGGAGGGGAGAGGTGTCCAACCTACAGCATCTAAACACTGGGGTACCTCAAGGCTCTGTTCTTGGGCCACTTCTCTTCTCCATCTACACATCATCTCTAGGACCAGTCATCCAGAGACATGGATTCTCCTACCACTGCTATGCTGATGATACCCAGCTATACCTCTCTTTTCATCCTGATGATCCCTCGGTTCCAGCTCGTATCTCAGCCTGCCTGTTGGATATTTCACACTGGATGAAAGATCATCATCTTCAGCTGAACCTCGCAAAAACGGAAATGCTTGTAGTTTCTGCCAACCCGACTCTACACCATAACTTTTCAATCCAGATGGATGGGGCAACCATTACAGCATCCAAAATGGTGAAAAGCCTTGGAGTAACGATTGATGACCAACTAAACTTCTCTAACCACATTTCTAGAACTGCTCGATCGTGCAGATTCACACTCTATAACATCAGAAAGATCCGACCCTTCTTATCTGAACATGCAGCTCAACTCCTTGTTCAAGCTCTTGTTCTCTCCAAACTGGATTACTGCAACTCTCTACTAGCTGGGCTTCCAGCTAACTCTATCAAGCCTCTTCAACTGCTCCAGAATGCAGCAGCACGAGTTGTCTTCAATGAACCTAAACGAGCACATGTCACTCCGCTGCTAGTCCGTTTGCACTGGCTGCCAGTTGCTGCTCGCATCAAATTCAAAGCTCTAATGTTTGCCTACAAAGTGACTTCTGGCCTAGCACCTTCTTATCTGCACTCACTTCTGCAGATCTATGTGCCCTCCAAAAACTTGCGTTCTGTGAATGAACGTCGCCTCGTGGTTCCATCCCAAAGAGGGAAAAAATCACTTTCGCGAACGCTCACGATCAATCTGCCCAGTTGGTGGAATGAACTCCCTAACTGCATCAGAACAGCAGAGTCACTCGCTATTTTCAAGAAACGACTAAAAACTCAACTATTTAGTCTCCACTTCACTTCCTAATCTGCAATTGCCTCTTTGAATATCACACTAACTAACTGTACAAAAAAAAAAAAAAAAAAAAAAAAAAAAAAAAAAATACTAACACTTCCCTTCTTAGACTTTACAGACCTGAAACTTGCCTTTAGTACTTATTCATTGTTGCTCTTATAGTTGTGTAAATTGCTTCCTTGTCCTCATTTGTAAGTCGCTTTGGATAAAAGCGTCTGCTAAATGACTAAATGTAAATGTAAATGTTATCATGCCGGCACTCACACACCAGTTCTGGATCACCCCTTGATTTTACACACACACAGATGCAGATCATCTTCACTGATTATTTATTTAAGGACCATTTAAGCACCTCAGAGACATTGGCTGTTTTGTCAATATGCGTTCTTGAGCGGTCTTGCGTCCTCGTGTTTGCGTGTAACATCATCATCAGCTGCCAAAGTTCAGTTCCAATACTCAAGACCGCTAGATCAGAGGATGCGTAAAACTTCATGGATGTGTTCTTGATATCGAAGACACATCGATGCAGACTTGAGCACCGAACTTGCGCAAAGTCCCAGAAGTCATTGCGACTGGAGGTTGGAAGCGCATCATTTTATTAAGATTTATTAAGTTAATAGATTTATAAGTTCAAAGATATGACTTATTTACCTCAGGAGTTTACCTAAATGAAACGGTGAATATAATCATTACCATGGGCATTCTAATAAAGGAATAAACACATTAAGGGTGTTTGTTTGCTGAAATTCGTGTTAAAATCAGTTTTATTTATATTGTGCAACGTATATTTATAATGTTTTTATGCAGAGTATATATTTTGAAAAAGGGGAAAAACAATAAATTGTTGCATGAATGCTAATGTTTAAATTTTCCATTTAAAATGTGTGAAGGTCACATGACCATCAGGAAGAACGCAGCATCTCATTCTTCACACGATGCGTTCTCTGCCCTTGCAGTATCCCAAGTTCGTTCTTCCGAGGACACCTGGCAAGACCGGTCTCCAAAAGAACGCAAGTCCGTTCTCTGCGCTGCGTTCTTGGAAATAAGAAACAACCGTTCTTTCCTTGCTTTCCTTCTTCTTCTGCTTCTCCTGCTTCTTTTTCTCCTTTTTCTTCTTCTCCTTCTACTTTTCCATCTCTGCAATGAATCGTGATTTTTAAGGGTCTAAACATGCCCTAAAATTTGTGGCAGAAGTAGCGAAAATTTACATTTGTTATAGATTTCGGAAGTGGGTGTGGCAAAACGACTCAACAGCGCCACCTATGCAAGTTTGATGGACTTGCCCTCCAGCTACGAATCACGCACACACACGAAAATTGGCACAAACATCAAACATGCCAAAAACTACAAAAAGTCTCTTAGAGCAAAATCTCAAACCCAACAGGAAGTCAGATATTTTTACCTTCCTGTGGCGAAAAAGTGCAGTTTTTGCCATTTCCAGGCGTTGTATTTTATTGAACTCCACCAAGGGATACTTTGACGATTTGCCACGAAACAGAAAGTTATTATAACTCAGGCATGCATTGTCCAATTTGCCTCAAAATTCACACATTTGATAACAGGAAATTTCATGTTTTACAGTGGAACAAACTTCTACAAATATTATCACATCCAATCCATGTTCCATTAGTTTACTCCCAAGACCTTTGTGATGCTAAATTGTGAAGATCTAGAGTTTTCGCTGAAGGGCGAGTCTGTAGCGGACTGACAAATTTCAGTGCTTCGCCATGGAGGAGGACGTACTTATAACTCAATGTCTGACCTGCCTGAAAGTTCACAAGTTCGATGAGATCCCTCTCCTGAAGACATCTACATCCCAATATTGAGTCACAGTCATAGCGCCACCTGCTGACAGATGGAAGTTTGGCATACATCATTGATTTTCCCAGGTTTTTTTATACATCAGCTTAAATTATTATTGTCCACTATTCTGCCATTCTAAGGCCACCGGGTTACGGTGAGCCCGGGTGCGAGGTCCCTTTCATCGCTGCTTGCAGCTTTAATTATGTGTGTGTGTGTGTGTGTGTGTGTGTGTGTGTGTGTGTGTGTGTGTGTGTGTGTGTGTGTGTGTGTGTGTGTGTGTGTGTGTGTGTGTGTGTGTGTGTGTATGCATATATATTAGGGTTGGGCATCTAAGCTATAATGCCGATCCGATATGCATCTCGATACAAAGAATACGATCCGATATATTAGCGATACATTTGTGACATATTGCGATGCAACACGATACGATTCACACCCATATCACGATACAATGCGATAATTCAGCACTAACTAATTAAATCAAGTTTATGAGATTATGTGAAAGAGGATGCTGTGCCATTGAATGAGTTTGATTATTTTTTAACCAAGCAAAACCAAGACTTTTTTACAAACTGGCTCTTCTCTCAGAGCCAGAGTGTCAGTTTACAGTAGAGGGCCATTTTAGAACATATAGCACATATTATTTAAGTATTTTCAAGATAAACAGAATGTATAAGTGCAATATATATTAATATATATATATATATATATATATATATATATATATATATATATATATATATATATATATATATATATATATATGCACTCTTTCAGCATAAAGGTTTATCATTGCACAACAAGCATTGTGATTTAACTTTTCAACTATAAAAACAAGTTTTACAAAGATATATTTTGCCACTGATTATTCAAAACTTAAGGTCGTGAACTAGCAGTGTTATGCTGCTTTGAAACATCACTGTCACTGTAAACAACAGGCTGATAAAAATATAACAAACCAGCAATCTTCTTGCTGTGAGGTGGTCAAACTACTCACTGTGCCACCTTGACATCCATTATTTTTATCATTATTATTATTAATATTATTATTATAATTAAATAAAAATTAACAGGAGGAGGTGTTTAAATCCTTCGTTCTCCATGACACTAGGCTTAATATCTTTGCAGATGAACAATGCAATAGCATTCGTTATTGGCGTAGAGCGCACAAAACTGTTGCGCATGGAAAAAACTTTCAATGCTTTTCTCACTACTTTTGGAGCTGGTAGCTACAGTTGAAGCAGTGCAGGAAGCCGGGGATGCAGGAACACTGGAAGATGCTTCCACAACAACACCGAGGCGCCGCTTCAAGTGAGATTTCAGATTAGTCGTACTGCCCGCGTATTTACAGATGCGCGGCACATTTTGCAAATTGCATCTGTCCTGTCAAGTCGTCCATCCTTAAATCCATAATGTTGCCATACTTTAGATTTAAAACTCAGTGGGGAATAAAATGTTTGTTTTGCTTCTCGCGCTTTCTGAGGGCGCACCACTAGCTTCATCCGCACACCTGATACACTGAGTTGTAGTGTAAGTGTACACATCCGCAAGTCCGTTGCTAAGGCATACTTTATGTAGGTCGATTAAATTATGCGCCAAAAACAGGTTGACAACACTTGCTAATAAATAAAAAATACATTCTATATTAAAAATATAAGCTGTATCTTGGAAAAACCGATGCATCTCGCAAAAACCGATGCATCTCGATTTGCTTCCAAAATTTCATTCATCCTCTGCTGCTCTACCGATGCACTCGCATCGTGCACGCGCATGACCGCGTATCGATACATATCGGTTAATCTTCCCATCCCTAATATATATGCATATGCGAGGCAGTGGCGCAGCAGGTAGTGCGTAGTGCTGTCGCCTAACAGCAAGAGGGTCGCTGGTTCGAACCTCGGCTCAGTTGGTGTTTCTGTGTGGAGTTTACATGTTCTCCCTGCCTTCGCGTGGGTTTCCTCCGGGTGTTCCGGTTTCCCCCACAGTCCAAAGACATGTGGTACAGGTGAATTGGGTAGGCTAAATTGTCCGGTGTGTGGATGTGTGTGTGTGTGTGTGGATGTGTGTGTGTGTGTGTGTGGATGTTTCCCAGAGATAGGTTTCGGCTGGAAGGGCATCCGCTGCTTAAAAACTTGCTGGATAAGTTGGCGGTTCATTCCGCTGTGGCGACCCCGAATTAATAAAGGGACTAAGCCGACAAGAAAGTGAATGAATGAATATCTAAATATATATTATATAAATAAATATATATTATAATAATTTTTCTTGTTTTATGCGTTTTTATATTTTATAGCACTTGGTTTATTAATATTAGTTGCATATTATACCTCATGCATTGTTTTTATAATTTTTATACAGTATTTTATAGATGTTTGTCTCACTAACATTGACCTGAACACTGTGGGTATAGTTTGCTTCTGTTGTAAACTAAATCAGGAAAGTGGTCTGCCAGTGATGTTGTATATTGAGGTTGTAAATAATGTTGTATTTTGATGTTGTTTTATTTGTTAACTCACTTTCTGACGTGACTGATGTCCAGCAAGCAGAAAGGATTTACATCTCATTTCTGCTCTCAGTATTGCCATTGAATTTCTCTCTGGTTCTGACTAGGCAGTCGAACCAAACATCCCTCCCAGTTTGTGTACTTATGTAAATATAATAGTGCAAGTAGCGCATTCTCACTGAAAACTTGAAAAGTGCACCTAAAAACCCAAATGATATACTTATTTACCTTGTTATTTAACAAAGTGCATGCTGACATTATGCAAGTCACTTACTTTGCAGAAAAACAAACAAAAACTAGAGAGTCAAAAATCATTCACTGCGTGATGAAACTTGTTAGAATGCACTCTGAACAGCCATGTAAGTTAAGTTATGAAAGCAAAACCTATCCCTGCATGAGAGTTGGTTGTTTAAATTTATTAGCTATGGCAGGGGTCCTTTTTAGCCCCCGACCCCCAAAATAACAATGCTAGTTATGTGACCCCCAGTATCCTTTGAGGTAGTTATACATACAGAAACCTAGCATGCAATGGCACACACACACCAATAGACCCAAGTCTGTTCTTCATTTTTTTATGTATGTAAATGTGCCAGAAAGTTATTCTGGTTGTTCAGTCTGCTGCATCTGACGCTATTGTTGTATCTTTAATATAATGTAATTGCCTCAGGGGTCGCAATCCAATAGAACTAGTAATTATAAGCTACTATAGTAATTATATAGTTAATAGCTATAAACGGCTATTTTTTCTTTTCAGTAGGCTATGGATAAAATATGGTAATACTTATGGTTTAATAAAAATAAATACATTTTTCCAAATCACCAGGCATACAGGGGGTATGCCTGGTGATTTGGAAAAATGTATTTATTTTTTTTTTACAATGATATAAATGTATTTATATCATTGTCCCGCAAGCCTTCAGGGGTACCGACCCCTACTTTGAGAACCACTGAGCTATGGTGACGTTAAGTATTATCACACAAGCAAAAGTGATGGCTTGTCGTTTATCTGGTGTTTTGAAATTAATTCTATACAGCAGTTCAACAAACAGAAGTCACTTTGGTCATACTTACAATACGTTTTCTTTACTTAATGTAAATGTATTTACTAACATGATCTGAAAAATGGGTGTACACCATTTATTAATCATAATTCTACATTTACTAAAATCAAAAGTTAATAAAAGTTGTGCTTATTAACATTAATGCATTGTGAGTTCACATAAACTAGCAAAGATGACTTTATTTTCATTAACTAACTTTAACAAAGATGAATAAATACTGCAATAAATGTATTGTTGATTATTTGTTCAGATGAGTGGATACATTTCTAATGAAAGGTTATTGTAAAGTGGCACACTCACATTTTAGACAATATTGGTCATAGTTATTATATAAGTTTACCCGTCCGTCCGTCCATTCATCCATCCATCCATCCATCCATTCATCCATCTATCTATCCATCCATCCATCCAGTGTGACAAATAAAAATAGTTCCAAACAAAACTGGAGCAGAACATTTGTGTTTCAGAGATGCCAGGTTTCCTTCTTGAATGAATCTTAATTCCAATAATTGAGTGAACCATCAATTCAATGGCCTGTTCGTTAAGAATTGGTTTATGAAGGAATCCAGTGTTTTGAACAAATTTGTTAAAATGACTCAGGGAATCTCTCATTAAGATGGGGCTCTTTTGCTGTGTACAATTTAGTGTCAGCTTTATTTATTACTAATTTTTTTTACATGATCATCTTTGTGCTAGTGCAATTTAAACTACCTCATGTAAATGCAATACTTCGATCTAAATAATGTGATTAAGCTCATAATTGCAGGAAACCTAATCGTATTAACATATGTGGCATACACTGATTTTAATCAAAGTAAACGGGCATGTAAACACCTTTATCACATTATTTCCATTCTGACCAAAATGTGCATGTTGCTTGTGAGGGTGGCAGTACAGTGTGCCATCTGTGGAATGCCATTTCAGTGAAGTTTGCTGTTTCGCTTGGTCATTATCTGCCACCTTAACTGAACAAAGTTATTTATCGTGAATTTTCAGAATTAATACGCATAATTTTGACCATGCTTTTGCAGATTGTTACTAGCAATGACCTTACTCTACATAGCTTGTACATCTCCAGTGGTCACGTGCATGAACAGAAAACTTGTGTGGTCTCATTCTGGGACAAGCGAGTTTACACAGCTCTATCAGTGATATCCGTGACATTCTGAAAATTTCCCTCCCATCCTGAACTCCATTATAAACTACTCACTGCCACCTCAGCTTACTCATCCACAAATGGTGTATGGAATGTGACGAGCGCAGACAAAGCTGACTGAAGTGGCATTGCCATCATATTTCCATGGAACCGAAAATACATGAATTACAAACATACAGAAGTGTTTTGCGTTAGACAGAAATCAATTAAAACAGCAGTCAGTCAGTAACACACATACTGTATTCTCTCTTACACTATTATTTGTGCTGTGAAGTTGAAGCATGTGAAAAAAGGATAAGCACAATACTTAGGGAATATTATGAGTAATGGAAATTGCATGTTAGAAGGATTGATGAGCTTTGACTTGTAAATATTATATTCTGATTAAGACTTTACTCTGATCATTGGAAATTGCATTATTCTTGTGCATGTGAGCAGAGTAGGCTTACATGCACCCAAATAATCAGATAGTAATTGGATTGATGGTTCAGTCAGATTTAAAAGCATTAATTTAGGCACATTGAGCTGAATCTAAATGAAATTTTGGCTTGATTGGAAGCTAAATATGTTTTAATTAGCATTACATGTAGTATATAATAAATAAGTTAAAGTAAAAGTAGAATATTAGAATAATTCATAAAAAAAATAAAATAACTAAATGAAATATCAAAGCTACTAAAATATTTAAAAAGCAAAAGTGTGTCCAAAATCACTCGGAAAATATTAAAAAGCTTTTATTGACATGGATATTCTTTGAAACTACAGCTTTAAGGAATAGACATGAAAATTACAACTGTATTGCTATTTCAGTCACTAGCCTGAAAAATGTTTTTTTGTAATTTATCAACCTGAAAATTAAAAGTTCTTAAAGAGCCCCTATTATACATTAAAAGGATTGTATTTTGGTTTTGAGGGTCTTCAACAACAGTCTGATATGCATGCAAGGTCAAAAAACACTTTCATTGTCTTTTAATATGCATAAAGTTTTACTTAATTTCCCAGTGACTCCCATATGATTCGTTTAGCGATTCATTTTTTTCCCAGACCCCTCCTTAGCGCGATGCTAATCTGCGCTGATTGGTCCAATGACCCAGTCTGTTGGGATTGGTCGACTGCATTCAGCGCCAGTCAGAGAGAAATGCTGCACAGTGGCAAAAGCTGAACTATTTTGACACTTGACCGCCACAAGTGTGAAGGAACAGCTGACAGTGGCCATAGCAACGACAAACGGCAGTGAATCATGAGCTCACAAACGCATTTATATCAACGTGGTTTCAAATGTGATAAGAGAATATAAAGAGTTAACCTGATACAATACAAGCGGTTCAGCAATTTACTTATCCCCAAACCAATTTTGAAGTAGTCAGAATGAAGAGAGCATGTGTGAGCCCAGCTCAGGAGTGCAGTTTAACACCAGCATATTGCTCTACTTTTAAGTAAAAACAGTGACACACATTCAGTATTAATCCAAACAAAGGCAAAAGATAAGCTATTTTGAAACTTGAAAGCTAGAGAAAATAAGGAGGCAACCATTTTAATTGCACTTACTTACGATTGTGAAATGGAGGAAGAAACTGGTCCAAATAAACTGTGCACTATAAAGTTCCTGTCATGCTCTGACATAATTCCATACATCAATAGTCTTTTCTGATACTTTCTTTAACAAGTGGCCGACGAATCCCTCATTGTAAGCATGTAGATTGCTGAAGCACTTGTCAGAAAAATGATGGGAACACAGCACTAGGCTGGGGCCGGGGGGTTAAATTTTCCCGGTTCTGCGTGGACAGCAAATAGGTGGGGCTTGCGTTTCGTATCGACGTCACACTGGTACGGCTAAAGACTCGTTACCGCGGCGATTTATTCAAACTATTACATGTATGAGCCAACTCTTTTTAGATAAATTAATAGTTTTAAAGACGGTGCACTTTCAGATTTAAGACTTAGCTAGATATTTCACTTCACTTAGAGCTGTGTTACACACTGCATGGAAGGTCATTTTCAAAAACCCATAATAGGGGCTCTTTAAATGCATAAATCGGAAAGTACATAAAGCAATGAATAGAAATATTTGAATCAGATTACAATGGTTAGAGTACATGTAATCATAACTGCAATACACATGTAATACTAGTGGCTAACACAGGCCTAAACCAGCCAAGGTATCAGCTCAAAAACACACTCATTGACATTAATTTTACTTACTTTACACTTGTTTAGATTAAACAAATTAGAACAAGAAAAGCAAACAGAGCAACAATAGAGAAACCAATTCTTGCTGATTGTCCCAGTTATTCTAAAACTCTTACTCTTCAACATAAATGTATAATAGAAGTGCAAAACAAGTGCTCAACTCTGGTGTAAAAGAGATCTAATTTCTGGAGAATAACTGACATCTGTGTCTCTTTCCTTTTTACTACAAACAGAATAATCTCCATTTTCTCTCAATCCAGTCTCATTGCTTTCTAGGAGAAACAATCGAGACTCTGACGAGTTCTCATTTGCAATTATTCCTCCTTTTGACCGGAGACGAGTCAGATCCCTCGCTGATTCACTCAGCGTAATGAGTCGTAACACTTGAATGTTTCCGTTTCAGGAACTGAAAAAAAGGCCTGAATGGGGAAAAGTCACAATATGGCAGATAATGAAACTATTGTGCACGGAAAGGCACCGTAGTACGCTTTCTACCCATAATTCTTTCCCTCCTCCTCTTCAGGTTAGTCATTTGAAGAGGCGCAGGTGCTGTGCTGAGGGTCAAGACGCTGATTCAATCTCAGCCCTCGAGAGAAAGCAAAAGAGAGAGAGAAGATGAGTGTGAGGAAGATGGAGAGAGCAAACGCTGCAGATGAAAAAGAGGTGGGAGGCTCACATCTTACTGAAGACAGACAGATAGGCAGACAGACAGGCGCCATAAGGTGTTTATTTGGTTGCTAGAAGATGGTCGATATTCCCGGAGGACTCAAACTTTGTAAATAGCCCACTCCAGGGAAAGAGAGAATGACGAGATATGGCATCCATAGGGAATGCATGTATTTCAGCATATAGCAACCCGTCTCACACTTTCAACACACTTATAATGACAATAAAATTGGATTTATGGCAGACTGTACTTCACCTCACACGCACAGTATATAGGTGAGCAGACATCCATTCACACATATGTTTGTTGTGGACATTACTGACCCGCAGCCCAGTCACGTCTTCACACAGGATCTCTCTATCTCTCTTTCTGATGGCAGAACCCGCAGCGTGAACAGGCGGTATTACCATACAAATCAGCGAAGCATTTTCTCCGCGTCTGCGCCCGCACGCACAAAGACACACACTCTATCACACGCTGATTTCGGATTCAAACATCAGATGCGAACTACATTCTGTTCTGCTGTAACTACGACGGCCAGTTTGGATCATGATTATCATCGCACACAGACAGGACACATAATACACAACAGCAGAGACTGACAGATAGATGGAGAGAGCAATCATGTCTGCGGTAACTCAGGGTTTGTTGCCAGTGCATTATGGGAATGTGTGTGTGCGCAGCTTACCAAAACTCGTTTTTTTACACTTTTTGTGCTAGTATGAAAAAACTGTGAGTAGTGCATTTTACTGAAAAACATACTGTCAGCATACATTTATTTATATGACAGGCCTGTACTAAAAAAAAACTGAATTGTAGTTTTTTTTGGGGGGGGGTGAGAATGATCCGTGTTTACAAAATGCATGTATTATGCATGCCAGGCCAATGGATGGTGATGTTACTTGGCAAAAAAACACTACACACCTCCATATGCACATACGCTGACCGAACACCTGCACAAAATGTCACTATTTTTGTCATTTACACTAGGGCTGGGTGGTAAAATTGGTAGCGATATTTATTGACCGAATACAATTGTCAATAACAATTTAAAAAGTTTGGTATGTATTTTCGGTATGAATCACTATAGTTTTATTAAAATGTGGCTGCTGAGCATGTGCCTTTGAAGGAATGCCAAAAAGTCTTGGGGTGTAAGTTTTCATTTTCATTGAAGGGTGGAGACTTGCACGAAATGATGCATTTTTCAGGTACACCTAGTTTAAAAAAAAACATCTGAACTTTTCAGAATGTCCCAAGCACACCACAATTCATGAATAAGTAGAATTAACCAATCTGCTTCACACTTTGTATGGAATATACACATTTCAGTAATAATGGCAGACTAATTACCTCAGACAAGCACAGCGCATCCAAACACTGCAGCGCTTTTTACTTTTCTTCATGAACTTACATCGGAAGTGCAGTAATGATTTGTCCGTTGGTCATTCTCTGAGAAAACGGTTGATGGTCGCCTAGTTATGAAAGACACCATAGAAAATGGTGAAGGAAACCCCTTTCTCGCGCTTGTCGCTTCAGGTCAGAATAACAACACACACGAAAATAAGTGTTGTATTGCAGCATTGAGGAGATCATAAATAAAAAGGATGTAAGGATGTCAGCAAAGTGGCTTTTTGGTTTCTTTTCTTGTGCATCTCAGCCACCCTCTCCCCATTTGAATGATTTTTAGCATAGGGGGTAATGCAGTCATTCAACTTCACAATTTGTAATGTTGCAGTATGTATTTGAATAATGATGGTCAGTTCCTTTACTTGAAAGCTCAGATTTGATCATCATCATTTGTTTTGTTTACTGAGTTTGAAGCTTACTGTATCATTATTATTGACATCCTACAGATGTTGATCTACCTTAAAGTTTGCTTTGATTGTTCAGCATTTACACTTTACCATTGCACACACTTTGTAACATTTTATCTAACAAGTTTAAGAGTCTCTTTAACAAGGAAAAAAGAAAAAAAGGAACAGCGTTAAACCGTTTTAAAGATGGAAGTGCTGCCATACTTTCCTCTGTTTACATAAGTTGCGATCTACGTAAATCGTATACAGTGGTACCTTGTTTATTGCAGGAGTTACGTTCTAAAAATAACTATGTTAACTATGTTTATGTTAATTTGGCAAGATGAACACATTGTGTATTTTATGCCTACATGAGACACATAGGAGATTGATGGACAATCGTCTACAGCCTATCAGGACGAAGACCACAATGCGCTGTATGCCGCGTTATAGCAAGGAACCACTGTATATGGGTACATTTTCAGAATAAGCCCATGCTGCAAAAGTGACTGATATTTGTAACATTGTAGTTTGATATTTTAATATTTTATTTTTATTTATTTATTTATTTTTTGCATTGCATAGGTTTGCAGTTAATGAGACATACCCACACTGATTTGTGATGAGATGACACAAGTAATTCAAGTGCTATGTCACATATTTGCATTTTCCAAGATCCTCTTCTGGATACTGGCTGATTAATAAGGAGTGTTTTCTGTTCTCAGACAGATTGCATGCATACACTTGTCTGATTCATGCATTATACAGACAGCGACAGGCAAAACATCTCACAATATATTTCATTTTTATATTTTTATAGTCATGTTAATTGAAGGGAATTAACACAAATATACGCTGATGAGCAGAAACATTATGACAGGTAAAGGCCACGTTGGCCACATATTAATGTCTGGGTGGATTGGTTGGCAAGCAGACAAACAGTTGTCATAATCAACATGTTGGAGGCAGGAGAAATGAGCAGAAATAAACATCTCAGCAACTTTTTCGAGGGTCAACTTTGACAAGAATTTTTTTGGCTCAGATAGAGGTGAGTGGTGTGACCAAAATTTGTTTTCACGGTATGAGTTATTTTACTTTATGGAAACAATTAATTTCACAATATAGGTAATTAAATAGGTAATTATTGATAATAAATAAGCTGTAATACTTCCGAAATGTAGCCTTTCTTTTATACAGTAGGGATGCGCGATATTGGATTTTTAAC
This sequence comes from Danio rerio, assembly GCF_052040795.2. Lineage (NCBI taxonomy): Eukaryota > Metazoa > Chordata > Actinopteri > Cypriniformes > Danionidae > Danio > Danio rerio. The sequence goes on from NC_141027.1 coordinate 21,265,196, forward strand.
AATATTTTCAATCGGTATTTGGCTGAACTAATGCCAATATATTTTCGGTTTGTGTTTTTAAGAATGGGCAGTTACTAGGACACAGCGGGAAGCTCCTATTGGAGTGATATTATAGAGAAAAAAATATTAATAGAGCAGATATTGAATTAAGCTCTGTATGATTGGTGTCAGTCAATAAGTCAGTCTTTTTTCATATGTTCTGCTTAATATATAAAAACAAGACTTTGCATTTTATTACGTAACTTCATGTTATTTTTTTATTTTACTTTCATTATCCTAGTCTAATGTGAATCAGTCATGTTGCTGGGCAAGCATTATGACCTGGGGGAGGATGTTAGTCGGTGCTACACAAGTGACAGTTTTTACTTAATGGAGGATATTGTACTGAAATATTGTACTGTACTCGCATTTGCAGTCTCAAGTCGGTAATTCAAAGAAATTGATTTAACCTGTTAGCCAGCACTCACTTTTGGGGAGTTCAAATAAGATACTTTGAGCTTTACTGTGGTAAAAGGGGAAGTTTCATGCTCAAAAATATAAAAAGTTATGCATTATGAAGTCATGAGAAAAAAATGTATTGTGTTCATTATTTGTTTTTCCATATACAAACACAGGAAAACATTAATGTAATGTCCTAGAAAAAAATATGCTTGGAAAGCCAGGATAGAAGTTCATACATGGATAAAATAATCTATCATGATTGACAATTTATTCTGCGGTAATGATATGTACTGTCATAGCGTCTACACATCGGAGTATATTTAAGGGGGCTTGTTGCCTTTGTCAGCAGTGGTGTGGTTTGGAAGAGGGACAAACCAGCTATTGGGTGTTTGGTGCTCAAGGCTCATCGATGCACAAGTGCAATGAAAGCTATCCTGGTCCCTGCCTACAGATCTAATGTGGCACAAGTAACTAAATTTTAAGGCTTATAAGAGCAATGTGTCACAATACAGTATGTCTTATGTTGACACACAGTGCATTTCACTTTGCTTACTATGTGGCTGTGTCCAATCAGTGGCTAGTGATGACCCCTTTTCACTCTTGAAAGTGCCTAAGGGATACACTAATGATGGAGCTGGACCTCGAAGCAGTGGAGGAAGGTCATCTGGTCCAATGGGTCGCATTTTCTTTTACATTATGTGGACAGCCATGTATGTGTCATTTATCTAGAGAAGTGTTGGTGCATTGTGGGATGACAACACGACGATAAGATGGAGTATGACTCTTTGGGAAATGCTCACCCAGTTGATTCATGTGGTCAGTGTAAATATCTATGAAGATCAATTACACTTCTTTACAACAATGGTATTTACAATACAAAACAATATTTATTTATAAAGCACATTTAAAAACAACCAAAGTGCTGTCCATAGAAGTACTTAAGACAAAAGCAATTTAAAAAAAAACTGTAATTAAGGAGTATTAAAAGCAAGAGAAAATAGATATAGTAGGTCTTTAAAACAGACTTAAACACAGAAATAGAGGGGGAAAGCCTTATGTGAATTGGTAGTGTTCCAGAATTTAGAACCAGTAATTACAAACAATTGATCACCTCGTTTTTTAAAAGTGTGTTCTAGATATTTCTTAGTGAAATCTGCCTTAAAAGGATAGTTTGTTCTGAATTGTTCTGAAGCAGTTTCAGTTCTATTGAGCACAATAGATCATATTTTAAAGCAGTGTTTCTCAACCACGTTCCTGGAGGACCACCAACTCTGCACATTTTCACTGTCTCCTTAACCAAAAACACCTGATTCATATCATTAGCTCATTAGCAGAGCCTGAAATGCCTGTAATGGGTGTTACAGACAAAGTAGACATCCTAACATGCAGTGTTGGTGGGCCTCCAGTAACGTGGTTGAGAAACATTGTTTTAAATAATATTGGAAATGGTTGAAGTGGTTTCCAACATTCTTCAAAACATCTTCTTTTGTGTTCAATAGAACAAAAACGCTCGAACTCTTTTGGAACAAGTCAAGGTTGAGTACAGCAGATTATGGTAGAAATACTATCCCTTTAAAATATGCCCTCTAACTAACTCATCGTAATGTTTCTGCTTGTCGGTTTATGTTTGTGTTCATTTTCTTCAATAAACACGAATATAAAAATGCAAAAATGACCTTATTTGAGACACACCCTGCCACACTGCACACATTTTTCTGAAATAATTTGAAGAAGATGATAAAGAGTTCAAGGTGTTTTTAAATCTCTCATATCTGAATTCAATTGCAAATCGGTAATATTTGCTAAATCACACGTTTGATCCACAACTGCTCCAGCTTACAATCCACGAGACTTGAAAGAGCCTGCTAATTTCTTTGGTGCCAAACATCACAGGACACCTTCAGTGGTTTTGTAAAATCAGTGCAATCAGTAATATTATGAAAAATGTATTCTGTTTTCTATTTTGATACAGTTAAAAATCAATTTGGGGGATTACAAAGTTGAGTTTGCTGTGGTCATCAATCAATTATACCAACCCAGGCTCATTCTGATTACTTACCCCTATATAGAGCTACGTTTTTGCAGTTTTTGTTTTCACAATCCGCCAGAGGCCAATGTGTGTGTGTGTTTTTTCAGATCTCAAATTTCCTTCGAGTGCCATTTATGATTGCTCTTTTCGTGTAAATCCACTAGATGCCACTGTTGACTGACTGACTGACTGACTGAGTGATTGACTTGACCCACCCACCACCTTCCCTAAACTCAACCGACGGTGTTTTCAAAAGCAATCCAAAAAAAGAAAAGACCTCATCTGATTTTTACCACGTTTTCAGATTTTACCACATTCTCACCCTGTTTCTTTCTTTCTTTTTTTGTCTTACCTGCTTTCTGGAACCTCTTCACCAGACTCAAACCCCATCATTACGCTCTGCGTCACAATTCTTCTGACGTATGCAACAAGCAAATGTACAAACTGATAACAACGGAAAAGCCATCCATATGGAAGGTAAGCGTTCAGCTGGTAAGCGCAAAAAAAAGTCATCATACTACTCTGTAGCGTTCGATTTAAAGACTAAATGCAGCCATACGTACTTCCGGCTACATAATTTGTGATCTCCAGAGATGTACACAGGGGTACGTATTCAGAATGAGCCTATGTCGAATTCTTCAGTATGTACTACATCTATGATGATTTGATTTCTTAGTAAACATTATCTCTTATTATATTTTGTCCCCCAAGACTTAACTACCTCTTTACTGTCACTTTAAATCAATCTAATGTGTCCTTACAAAAGAAAAATATTGTGCTTGAAGCCAAGAATGTTAATTTTGGTGCATCTCACTACTCCAAAACCATTTCATCATCCACCAGGCAATTGATGTTTGCTAAAGTAAGACCTCTCCTCACTTATCCATCTTACGTGCCAAATTTTAAATATTTTGAAGGGGTTATAGGGTTGTTGAAATAGATTTTTGGTAACATGACAAATTTTAAGACGACGCGCTCTTTTCTGAAATGCTTTTCCACTAATAATTACTAAAGGAACCCCGCGAGCTTGCCGAGACACAGATAAACGGGAAATGAGCGGTAGGAGAAATTAATGACAAAATTCAGACATTCATTAAAGGCCATGGAAGATGGAAGGAACGGGGAAAAGAAAACAAACTAGACATCTGTCCATCGCACTCATTGTTTGCCGTGTCCAGTTTCTCACAGGTCGCTCTGTCCTTTGCACAGCAGATGGGAGACAGCGAGGGAGAGGAAGGAGGAAAAACAAGAAATGAAAACAGGAGGGAAGATTTATATCAGAACCCCACTGCTAGGATTCTCCATCATCGCCACAGCGACTGGTTACCTGGCAACGAGATACACAATGGTGAACGACATTCTGCTGGTTTGTCTGGCTGAACACAAGAGCTTGCAGACGGCAGAGTGAAGGTGAGGGAGAATCAGTTTATTGACTTTATTAAACTCTCAATTTATCCATTCATGAGACTGATATTATTATTGACACACACACACACACACACACACACACACACACACACACACACAACAACCAACCGACAGAGTCCCTCTTTTTTTTTTTTTTTTTACACACACTCTCCTGACACCGTGTAGTTTCAGTTCAATAGCGCTCTATTGGCATAACTGTCAAAATGCAAAATGCCATAGAAAGGCAGAGTGTAATTAATGGACGTGCGCACAAACACACAGTGTGTTTAATGTACGCTGACAGGTGGATCTATTGCTTTTGTCAGCGGAGTTCTCCGTAGACACACAGGCTTGATTAAAGGGCTCGTGTTTTATGCGAGAGTCAGTGTTGTAGTACAGCACAAACAAGAACAAACACAGCTATACACACACAGACATCTGTGTTTTATATATGTAATGTGAGCCAAATGTGTGTGTTGGGGTCAGTGAATTCTCACATAATGGTTTGTATGCAGGGATGTACATAAGGAACCAATGGCCAGAGGGTTTTACGCTATGCAGTATAGATTCACACACACACATACGCAATCACAGTCTCCTCTTGTGCATCTTTTATACACTAGTTTTTGTTCTCTAAACTCGCCTCAGGTTATTTGAATACAGTCCAAACAGACAGAGGAAAGGAAGAAATCACATATGAAATCTCTTTAATATTTCAAATGTTTCTTCTGAACACCAAAGAGATGAATTACAGCAAATGGAGACTTTATGACCCAGGGAATTTCACATTCATCTCCTCTTGTTTTAAAATGAAACCACTACAGTGTCTCAAACTGTGCTCCGATTTGCTAAGATGCTACAATCTGCAGTCAAAAAGTCATAGATAATAATGTATTCATAAACATTGCCAATGATGTTCTTCCGAGATTGGTGCTTTAGGCGTTAATGTTAAAGCTTCATTTTCTTTTCCGCTTTTTTAGTTTGGTGGAATTTTAGGAGAACACCTGAGGCTGTGTTTATACCCAACAACAATGTACTAAAAATGGAAAGGTTTTGCAACAAGAGTAATGCATCCAAAGGACAACATCGTCATAATGCATTTTGTTAAAATGATTAAAAATGCTTACATGTTAAATTTTTCGGAGTCTCCTGGAATGCTTAAGAGTTGTTAGCTCTGCAACTTCTGTTTAATGGAAAGCTACACATTTCTAAACATAGTAGTTTTAATAACTCACTTCTAATAATTTCTAATAACTTCATTTATCTTTATGATGACAGTACATAATATTTTACTAGATATTTAGCAAGATATCAGTATTCAGCTTAATAAAAGTCTTAATTAGGTATGTCATTGTATAATGATGGTCTGTTCTGTAGTAGACAATTAAAAAAAATTGCTTAAGGGGCCAATCACATCGAACATGCTTTTACGTTCCAAAAACACGGGGCGCACCAGGGAACGACTGAATCAACAGCGTATTGTGCATAAGTGTTGCTGTTGATATTGTTATAATTGTAATTTTTTTAAATAATGTGATGTTTAAGGTTTGTCAAGTCATACAGCTCTGAATTACTTGAAACAGTGACCACTAGCCCCTCCTTCATTTTTAAATGTCTCCCTAGTCATCTTTACAACACAAATACTGCTGTCACCTCAACAGAAATCCCCTTTTTGCTTTCATTTGATTAAAGAATGACAAAGACGCGACTGACATAACTTGCTTTTTCCACTCAGAGTTGACTTTTTTCAACTGCGAGCGCACGGTGCGCAACGGCAAAAACGTGAGGTGAGCAAGGGGCAAAATGTAAGCAGCGTCTCTCTAAGGCAAGTCATTTCACTCAGCGGCCATCTTGGAAATGCCTCTCTGACAGTAAAACGTTTATTTCCCCTCTCAGTTTATTTAATGTTACTTTAGTTGTATCGCAGATCCTAGAAAGCTGTGCATCGATGGATTTGCTCTTTAGTGTTTGAACACTCAGCAGTGAATATTAAATCACACTGAACTGAACTAAGCTGACCTTCAACACTGAAAACTGAACTGCACTGTTTTAATTTGCCATAATCTTCTATGTGAAGCTGCTTTGACACAATCTACATTGTGAAAGCACTGTAGTAATGTAGATACATCGAATTAATTTGAATATTACTGCTGTTGAACTATTGCATTGTAGTTGCAATTGTTTATACCTTAATATACTGCAATTTTGCTGTTGCATTGAATTTTGCCACAGTTATTCTTGTATATAGGCTACTGTTGTTGTACTGTTTAGTTCACTATAGTTATTATTTATTATTCGTTTAAACCTAAAAAAAATTATTAGTAAATTACTTGAATTCAAAAACAGTCCTGAAAAAAGAAATAAATATTCTTGGAGGATGCTGAAGAACAAGCCCCTTGCAAAGTGCAGTTATTATCACACTATTGCCATATTAGACTACAGCAGCACAAGTGCAGTAAAGACGGAGTTTACTTGTTTTTACTCCAGTTTTCTGCAACTTATACTGCTGTTAAACTTTATTGTACTGTATTTGAACTGTTTAAACTTCATTGTATTGCAATTGTACTTGATCTTTCTGCAGTTATACTTCTATAAACTGTTGTTGTACTGCAGTTTTATTTCAGTTTACCGCAGTTATTTTTTGTAAGGGTTACATTACATATTTGGAATCACCAATAAAATTAAACATCAACTGTCTCTTAAGTTTCGTTTCTTAATATCAGAATTAAACTAAAACTGCATATTTTCAGGTTGTCCAAGCCAATACACATGCGCACTCAAGAGCAATGAGATCACGACATCAACCTTATTTATGGCAGTTCAACACATGATCATCCTCCGGATAGTGATAGTCTGATCACGCTGGTCTTCTGAAGTAATTCACATCCTCTAGAAATAACAGTGACACTTTGTTTACAAGTTTGTGGCTGTTTAAGTAGTTGCTGTCATGTAATGTGCGTTTGACAGGACGGACTTTACCTTGCGTTGGTTTCATAAAGATTACAAAATCGAAAGACGTTTGTTTTCAAGTGCAAGTGTTTTCTTGGTTCATTTAAAACCACAGATTTCAAGCTTTATTTGGATATATTTCTTATGTCTTTGAAGCAAGTATTCACTGAGATTCCAGTGTGTTTGTTGACCACAAACCTGTCATAAAAACTTATGTCTGGTCCAATCTTTCCCCCCAGAGAAACGTCAGTCAGTAGCGATCGCTGATTGGCTCCTGTACAAGTACGAGGGGATTCATTCACCATATTGACTTCTACACTTTTCCCAATTCCAAACTATACAAGTGACATGTCTTATGTATTCTATAGTCTTTGGCAAAACACTCCAGCCATTAGTAAACCATTCAAAAGATGCGCCCCTCAACACAAAAGCACATTCAGTGTGATCTGACTCTAAGGGACCTAATAATATTGACTTTAAAATTGTTTTAAAAAAATTAAAAACTGCTTTTATTCGAGCTGAAAAAAAACAAATAAGGCTTTCTCCAGATTAAAAAAAAAATAATAAAAATTTTAGGAAATACTGTGAAAAATGTCTTGCTCTGTTAAACATTATTTGGGGAATATTTGAAAACGAAATTTTGACTTCAGCTGTACAGTATGTTATAAAAGTGTCTGAAACCACTCTTAACCAGACTAGAAAATCCTATCTATAGGCTCTCTTAAGATCCTGAGCAGGAAAAAATCATTCATTTGTGGATCTGTTTAACCTAGTATAACAGGTCGGAGTGTGTATTTGTGTGTATCATAGCTCTCGTGTGTGTCTTTGAGCGTATGAGACTTTCACCTTCATTCTGCTACTCATTATCAAAGTGAAACAGGTCATGACCTGAGACAAAAAGGAAATTAAAACACTGAGGTACGTATGAAGAGAGATGAAAGGGAGAACATGGAGAAAGATGATTAATTTCCATTTCTCTCTCTCTCTCTCTTTCACACACACAAATTCATTTTTTTTCTCCAACTCGCTTTATTCAGTTTCAATAGGCGGAAAGCAAAAGAGCGAGATTGAGCGAAGCCTCTCCTCCTCTTATAAACACGCGGCGCTGAGAGCCGTTTCCACGACAACATGCCTCACACATGTGGAGTGATGGAGGGGCGAGGCAGAGATGAAGGAAAAGGGGAAATGGAGGGCTGAAGGAAATAGCAAGTTCTCTTCTCTGCTTTCCGTCGGGGTGTTTTGACGCTTGTTTGCGCGCACGTCTCTGAGATGCGTGTTTGTAGAGCGTCTTCACTCTGTTTGTCTCCGTGTCAATCCACACATGACATTTAGTTTTCTAAATTGTCATCAGTGCTCTCTCCGTCTGTAAACTCCTTGGGCTGCACTTATTTCCTTCCAACAGTTTCAGTGCACGGTTTCGACACCTGTTTGAATGTGTTCATTGTCAGGGACTGCCAGCCGTTTATTTTTGGTAACTCTTTAGTTTAAGTATTATAAATATATCAGCTGTTTATAAGCGCTTACAAAATACAATTACTGGCCACTTTATTAGGTACACTTTACTAGTTCTGGATTGGACCCACTTTTGCGTTTTTTAAAACTGCCTTAATCCTTCATGTCAAAGATTCTTCAAGGTACTGGGAATGTTCCTTAGAGATTTTAGTCCATGTTGACATGATAGCATAACGCAGTTGCTGCAGGTTTGTCAGCTGCACGTTTATGACGAGAATCTCCCGTTCCACCACATCCCAAAGGTGCTCTATTGGATTGACATCTGGTGACTGTGGAGGCCATTTAAGTACAGTGAACTCATTGTCATGTTCAAGAAATTAGTGTGAGATGATTCATGCTTTATGACATGGTGCACTATCCCGCAGCACCCACAGAACTCCCGCTGACTGGATGTTTTTTCTTTTTTGGACCATTCTCTGAAATGCCCAGACCAGCCCGTCTGGCATCCCCTTTCTTTCCCATTCTGATGCTTGGTTTGAACTCCAGCAGATCGTCTTGACCATGTCTACATGCCTAAATTCATTGAGTTACTGCCATGTGATTGGCTGATTAGAAATTTGCGTTAATGAGCAGTTGGACAGATGTACCTAATATAGTGGCCAGTGAGTGCATTATCTTATTATACATCCCTAATCCTACCTAATACCTAAACTCAACTACTAAGGAGCAAATAAATACTTTATTGCTGACTAAATCTCTAAAAAACTAGATGTATTAATCAATGGTTTGTTAATAACAAGAATTGTACCCTAAAATAAAGTGCCTATTCTTTCAAATCACAGGCACCACAGGTTATCCAGATTATCAATAATATCAACTGGAACTCTATATCATATTTTAAACAGGTTTTGCTCACGTCATTTAATAAATCCTAATTTACTGTTTATATTTTGTAGATAAATAACATCTCAAGGGATGTTAAGTCAAAACGTGTTACATTAAATGAAGAAGTGTAGAATCCAAATGCAGCTGAATTATATTTATTGCAACTCACAGGAAAAATGAAATACAAAAACATAAAACGAAAGCAAAGAATATGCTGACATCTGGGAAGTAACTAAAAAAAACTGATAAAAATGACTAAAACAAGAGAGCATTTACAGTGAAGTGAATGAAACAAAGTGATAATAAGTAAATTAGATTACAAGTGGGTGGAGACCAAGGCAACTAATAAAGGAAACTGAGGTGACAGGGTAATGCTGCGGTCACACTAGAGCTTCAGCTTGCGAAATTTTATTGTACGGCGCTGACATTAGAAAAAGCGAGCAATTGCTCCATATTTTTAGTTTCTGTACAGAGAGGTCATGTTTCAATCTTCAATCTGTCTCACACAGCCATGTGATGTGATTTTACAGGTAAGAATTCACCAAACTTTCCAACACACCTTTCCCGTCTATCGCAGTTTAGGCATGGGACGATTTCCAAGATATATTTAAGGTTTTTTAAATGTATTTTTTATGTTGTAAATAAATTTTGTTAATTAAAGAAAACTAATGAGGACAGAATTGAATAGTTTATTTGAATTATTTTGCCTGACATGTTTACTGTTCCAAAATATTATAAATGTTTCTTATAATAAAATAAATAGTTTTCAATGGAGGACATTTTTGTGTTTTATTTACCTAAACATTTAAAAATAACTTATTTTAGAGCAGTTATCAGAATACCGTGATACCATGGTATCTTTATTCAAGGTTATCATATCGTCCTAAACTTATACCGGCCCATGCCTACCGCAGTTGAATGCTTATGAATTAAAGATTATGGGGCGAATAGTACAGTGTTACCACTAGTGTTTTGGGTAACGCATTAGAAGTAAACCGAGTTATGTAATAATATTACTTTTTTAAGTAACAAGTAAAGTAAGACATTACTTTTTAAAAAATAAGTAATAATTTAAATTATTAATTATTTAATATTTAAGTTACTTTTTTGAAAATGTAATGTGAGCTACTTTTTTGTTTCAATAATTTTCAATTATCTTTACAGTGTATATGATATGTAGAGTTCTTTTTGACTTAGTCCCTTTTTTAATCTGGGGCCACTACAGCGGAATGAACCACTAACTTATCCAGCAAATGTTTTGCGCAGCGCATGCCCTTCCAGCTGCAACCCATTACTGGGAAACATCTATACACACTCATACACACACATACACTACGGACAATTTAGCTTACCCAATTCACTTATAGCACATGTCTTTGGACTGTGGGGGACACCGGAGCTCCCTAAGGAAACCCACGCGAACACGGGGAGAACACGTAAACTCCACACAAAGGTGCCAACTGACCCAGCTGAGGCTCAAACCAGCGACCTTCTTGCTGTGAGGCGATTGTGCTACACACCGCGCCCAAGTGAAGCCTTCTCAGATATCATTATCCTAAAATATATTTTTTCAAAAAATTTTTTAAAGTAAATGAAGGTGTAGATTATACAGTGTGCTGTTAATTGACAACTCCTCTTTTAAAAATAATAAAAAAAAAATAGTTCTGAAAGAGATCAAGCCTCAGCCAGGTAATAAAAAGTAACACAAAATTAACGTAACTTACTTACCATTACTATCATTGCCAACGTTGTTTCATAGTTTTAACCTGTGGTCACCAGTGTTGGAGAAATTAGGGATTAGCAATGACTGATGTGATTAGTGTGCTAATATTTACAGTTTTTACTGTGCTAATATATAAACAGCTTGTATTGGGAGTTTTAAAAAAACAAGACATTTACCAAATTCTTAGGTTGTCTTTGAAAGCCTGTAAAAATGTTATGTGTAGGTCTTAGGGCGTTTTCTGCTGGGAAAATCAAAAAGAAGTTATGATTACATGTTCCTGAGAGCCTCTCTTCTGCTTAGGACACCTCAAAATAATGCTTATGTTTGATATAATGCTGAAAGAGACATTCTGTTCTCTAACATCAGTGTGGGATGCAAGAAAATAAGGTTGATTTAAATTGTAGTCTGTATTCTGGTTATATACAGTACAAGCAGTTCTCAATAAATGACATTTTCTGTTTGTTCAAACTACATATTTAAAATTAGCAGAAACAACACCATTCTTTTTTTGGCGACAACTTCATTTTTTTTTTTTGCAGACAACCTTATAGTTTTGTTCAACCAACTTATATTTGTAAAAACTAATAAGTTAACTAGATTCTTTCATGTTGCCCCAACACAAATAAATTGTGTGGAACCTAGCATTTTTACAATGTACCTCTCACTGCTTATTTTGTCTGTTTCTCGTACCGCTTCATAGATTTGTTCCATTCAACTGTAAGTGCCAGATGAAGTGGACATCACAAGATAGTCTGTTATGGTTTCAGTTTAAGAGTAAGAGTGTTCAATTAAAATGTTAGTGAGACGTGACTTCTATGCAAATTACATGATTATTAAATAACCCTTCGCACTACGTTAATATTTGAAGACGGTTTAAACAGTGGTGTAGCAAAAATCTTTTTTTAATATGAAGTAAACAAGTTTAACTGGGGTAGTTTTATGCTGGGGGTATAGAGAGTAGAAAAATATGTAGGGAACATGTTGGTCATGTTATTGGAGCTCTTTTCTAATGAGCTGGAGATCTAAATTGGAGACACATGCAAAATAAGCAGAGCCGGGGGTTGCAAGGGCCAAGATTGTGAAGCGCTTGTCTATAGTTTCAATAGAGAGCCAGCATCTGTTGACATAATCTGGTGAATTGCAGTATGATAAGATGCTTTATTAACTATTGTTTTTTTTTTTTATCTCTGTTTGAGTTAGTCTTTTGCTCTGAAAAGGAACGAGTGCAGCACATATTTAAATCATTTACTAAAACAAATGGCTTCTGGATGTTCACATTTAGTAAGTTGCGCAAACAAACCGTGAGCTGCTGCACTTCACTTAACAGCCACGGATGATGCTATAACAAGGGTTTCTGAATTTTACAGGACAAGAGCTCCTGTCTCCTGTGATTTTAAGTATTAGTCACACAAAGAGTCTTCTGGTTCCAAGCGCCATATCAAACTGTATGAGGACACTCAATAATTGGTAATAATAAACATTTACAAAGTGATGCATTACTTTCGAATATCACAATTGCAATATATTTATCTCCATGCCTAATATCCAGTGGTCTGAAAGTGATAAATCTTTTTTAAAAATTGTTAAAATATTGGTGTTGGTAATGCAACACGTCCAGAGACTGCTGTGCATGATTTTATATAAAATTCACTTTAATGTGTGATATAACTGAAAAGTGGTTGTAAACGAATATATTCTCAATTCAAATAAGTAGCGGTTCGGACCCAAAAACAGTACGCCATGACTTAAAAAGCAGATTTTAAAGAAATTTAGACCAAATGTAGCACTGATATAATTAGCTTTTTAAAGGCCTTTAATTATTTAAGATGTACCTTTAAAAAAGGCCATCTCTCTAAGTTGCCTATTTATATCCACTAAGAGTACTAACTACGTCACAGTACTGCATAGGTGATTTTTTTTTTTTACCAACAAGTGGGAGAAAGGGGAGGATGAGACAGGATGTTTCAGAGCTTATATAATTGCACTGACTGGCTATTAGCTGTGAACAGACATAGTCAGACATTGCATTGGAGAAAATAGCAACTATTCATATAAAGACAGTAGCCGTATTTTATCATCTACATTTAAAAAATAAGTTAATTTTGAAAATGCCAAATAATAAGCCAAAATTGATGTATGCTTGGTAAATTAAGCAACCATTTGCAGCATTCTTGCTGAATAAAAGTATTAAAAGGATAGTTCACCCAAAAAAGAAAATGATTTCTGTTATATAATTTAAAAATTATATAATTATTTTTAATTATTTACATTATTTTAAAAACTCTTAAGCAGGTCACACACTGGATGCGCCACAACACGGTAGACACATGGCAGTTAAAAGTATGCCACACCAGACGCACACATTCGCATATTATTTAAAATTAAAAACTATTCAGATGGCACTGTCGCATTGCAGAAATATGAAGACTGTCCTGAGTCATAGGTCTGCACCACAGACAGTGACCGACTTGCGCTGCCGGTATGCATATCCTGATAGAAATCTATGTTTAGAATTTTTAAAAGCATGGCACTGTGTGGCAAATACATTTCTGGAGAGACCGGATTATGTAACTGGAGCTACGTATGGCTGCATTTAGTCTTTAAACAATTGCTACGAACTAACCGATTACAGATAACCGATTTTTCGCTTTTACCAGTTTGCGACCGGTTCAGTCGGTGCTTTTAAAAACAATAACGGTTGGCTTTAGGTAAGAGGATGACCGGATCAGTCAGTGCTTTTGAAAACACTATCAGTTGGGCTTAGGGAAAGGGATGACCGTGTCAATCGGTGCTTTTGAAAACACTATCGGTTGGGTTTAGGGGAGGGGATGACTGGGTCAATTGGTGCTTTTGAAAACACTGTCGGTTGAGTTTAGGAAAGGGGATGACCGGGTCAGTAGGTGCTTTTAAAACACTGTCGGGTGGGTTTAAGAAAGGGGATGACCATGTCAATCGGTGCTTTTAAAAACACTATCGGTTGAGTTAAGGAAAGGGTATGACCGGGTCAGTCAGTACTTTTGAAAACACTATCGGTTGGCTTAAGGTAAGGGGATGACCGGTTCAGTCGGTGCTTTTAAAAACACTATCAGTTGGGCTTAGGGAAGAGGATGACCGTGTCAATCGGTGCTTTTGAAAACACTATCGGTTGGGTTTAGGGGAGGGGATTACCGATTAAATCGGTGCTTTTGAAATCACTATTTGTTTGGTTTAGGAAAGGGATGACTGGGTCAATCAGTGCTTTTGAAAACACTATTGGTTGGGTTTAGGAAAGGGATGACCGGGCCAAATGGTGCTTTTGAAAACACTATGGGTTAGGTTTAGGAAAGGGATGACTGGGTCAATCGGTGCTTTTGAAAACACTATTGGTTGGGTTAAGGAAAGGGATGACCGGGCCAATTGGTGCTTTTGAAAACACTATCGGTTAGGTTTAGGAAAGGGGCTGGGTAGGGAGGTCAGTCAGTCAGTTAGTCACCAGCGGCTTCTGCTGGATTTACATGAAAACAGCAGGCGTGTATGGCACTCGCAAGAAAAATCTAAATTCTGAAAAAGCATACACATCGGCCTCTGGTGCATTTGTTAAAAAAAAAAAACTGAAAAAAATAATGTGCCTCCTGGAACATTTTTCGCAATGTCCAGAAATGTATACAGGGGTATAGATATCAGTAATGAGCCTGGATTGCTTATGTAATTTTAAACCTTTAATTCTGTTAAACTGAGTTTTACAAAATATTCATTCATTCATTCATTCATTTTTTGTGGCAAAGTCCCTTAATAATCCTGGGTCACCACAGCGGAATGAATCACCAACTTATCCAGCACATGTTTTAGGCAGGGGATGCCCTTCCAGCTGTAACCCATCTCTGGGAAACATCCATACACACTCATTCACACTTGTAGACTACGGACAACTTAGTATAAAGGCATATGGTACAGGTAAATTGGGTTGGCTGCGAGGGAACCCGGAACACCCGGAGGAGCCCATGCGAATGCAGAGAGAACATGCAAACTCCACACAGAAACAACAATTGACCCAGCCGAGGCACCAACCACCGACCGAACTTCTTGTTGGAGGCGACAGCACTACCTACTGCGCTACTGCGTCGCCTTTTACAAAATATTAATTCATTCATTTTCTTTTTGGCTTAGTCTCTTTATTAATCTGGGGTCGCCACAGCGGAATAAACTGCCAACTTATCCAGCAAATATTTTACGCAGCGGATGCCCTTCCAGCTGCAATCCATATCTGGTAAACATCCATACACACTCATACACTACGGACAATTTAGCCTACCCAATTCACCTATACTGCATGTCTTACACATACATATGCTAAATGTATTTTTTTGACATGGGAATATAGTATAAAAGTTGTATGGATTTTCCTTTAATACTAATGAATTAGAAGAACCACAATATCAATTAAGCACTGTTAAGAAACATGATGTCGCGTTACACACGGTTTGTCTGCTCTAAAATAACATCTCGAGAGACTAGTTATCATCGTAATGTGTTTTGTTGTGCTAATGTTTACAGCTCTTTTCCTGTTATTAGGCTTCATGGCCTAGAAAAACACCGTAAATTTAGACGTACACCTTTCGCCTCCTCCTTGATGTGTTCCTGATCATTTTATAGACACCCCGAGTCCTTTCTCATAATTTGACAGAGCGATGGGCGTCTTGATTGATGTCATTTATCTTTCATTTCCTGCCGTATTGATTTTGCCATGGCGTGTCACTCTATGTCATTTCCTTTTTATGAATCATGATTCATAAAGCTACAGGTAGCCATTATTGGTAATCATTACACACTTAGGTTGTCAAGGGAACTGAGTCCATTTGAATGGATATCTAGGGGAAGGAGGGGGGTTCGGCGAGATGGAAAAATCATGACGGGAGAAAGAGGGAGAGGGGGGAAAAAGGGAGAAGCGTGAAGGGGTTGAGGGAGGCAGATGTGTGTCCTCCTGTTATATTAAGCTTTTGTGTCACGGGCAGGTAAATCCACACCTAACACTTCCACTAACACAGTCATCATCATCCTCCTGTGGTTCCGCCAGCAGCACACATGTTAATGCTCCCTTAAACCCTGAGCTGCAGTCAAGAAAATACAGCACAATGCCCTGATGTAAATGTGCCATGATTCACATTCATCAGCGAGAATGTGCTGAAAACTAGGGCTGTAGTGGTTGTAAACACACATAGGGCATAAATAGCATCCCAACATATTAGTTATTATATTACTTTTACCTTTATTTTTGTTCTAAAACTTTTCTATTTTACTACTTTTCTGTTTTATTAGTTATTTATAATTGAGTGCATTAGTGCCTGACTACTTTCAGCAGTGTTGGTTGGTTCCAGTATTTTTCCCATTCATTTTTCCCTTAGGGATTTTACAAATGCTTTTGTTAAAGTTTTATAAGCCATGACACAAACCAAACTGCTAAGATGAGTATATAATATATCTGTCCGTCCATCCGTCCGTCCGTCCGTCCATCCATCCATCCATCCATCGTCTGTCTGAATGTCTGTCTGTGTCTAGTCTCAGTTGTGGTACTTCACTAGAGTGGGTGGAGCCAAATATCCTGACAACTCTCTCGATTGGTGTAATTTTCTGTACAGCATTTAGTTTTTCTACATAAACTCTGCCAATCATTAGATTTTTAAGCCTTTAAGTGTTTAAGAGTTTATCGGTTAATGTTTTAAAAAAATACATTTTCCAATGGAAAGTTGATTTAAGAAGAGGCACTGCTTGGAATTAGGGTTGGGTACCGAAACCTGGTGCCATTGTAGCACCGCTACATTTGTGACCGGTATGTACCGGGCCGAATCAGCATATGAATTTCAGTGACTAATTTTGGTGCCACTGGTGCTGTGACAAGGATGTAAATAGCATCAAGGGGTGCATCAAAGGCACACATACCTGCTGTTTAGGCTATTTCTGTCCGTCCCATCCTGTCCCTTTGCGCCCCTAGCGCCTTATTCACAAACTGCAGTCATACACTAAAAACAGAGCGGCAACAATTTCAAATGGCGGCAGTATATGCTCCGGCGGTAATAGTCACTTTGAACTCTCACCTACTGTAGGTACGTGTTGTTACACTATCTCTAAATATTTATTTCTAAACAATTTTGAGGAATATGAACAGACAATGTTAGGCTATTGTTCTTATTGTTTAGGGAACGGACGCATGCAGTACAACGCATTCGGTGAGCGAGAGCAACTCTCTTCAGATCAACATGCATGATCACATTCACCAAATTTGTTTAAACTAAGCATTCTAACAATTTTAAAAGCAATTATTTTGACACATCAACATGAAACAGATGCTTTACAAAAGTTGCGTGTAAGGGGGAAACACGTCAAACTTAATGACACACTTGAGGGCTCATGGAATCAAATTAAAGGCAGAGGAATGCACTGTT